>NW_013651668.1:25073-27436 GCF_000499385.1 Eimeria necatrix | reverse complement strand
AAGTGCTTGGCGCCGTATTATGCACACGTCATTCAAAAACCTTCCCCACTTCCAAAAGCCTGGGTCTCATTCATGAAATAGAGCTAAATTATTATTCTCCAGAAGAAAGCGAAGCCATTCAGGAAGACACTACGTGTTGTTTAGACGTGACGAACCGGCCTCATCGTATGTTTGCGACACCCGACTCGCGCATGCTGTTCTCCCATCTAAACTAACAAATCAACTCCGAAATAACTCTTCCACTGGCCCGTACCGCCGCCGTCGTGTCCGCATTTAGAATTGCCTCGCAAGAGGTTAGCTCGCACGCCTTTCGCACCAAAAGCTTCAACAACAACATGCAGATGCACAACAGTATTGCGCAAACGAGCTCACCTCCTGCAACAGCTTTTCCTTTCCTACGAAGCATGCCTTGCGTCAGTCGAGCAGGCGTCCAAGCACTCCAAGCGCTTTGCTAACTCTGTGGCACTCAACCAGTTTCTATCTAGCCTCTCTCCTCTGGCCAATAAACACAACGCCTGTGCCTACAACGCAGTCTGAGAAGCGCAACACAACTCCCGCACGTAACAAGCTCACAATAAATGTTCAAACGACTCCTTGGAACTTGCCTGGCCTTGACACTCCCGTCCTTCCTAGACTGCCAGCATTTGATGATGAAATATCGTTTCCCAAGTATACGAAATCAGCATTTTGCTGCGTCCGTTCTATGCAATGCCACGCATTCTTCACATAACGTCGCTCCCAAAATCGAGTTTTCATGCCTTGTCCTGCCACTCAAATGTTGTTTGCCAACCAGCAAAGTACTGAGCGCCACCTTAAATGCCGATCACGAAATTGCTGGCGTTCATGCATCCAAGTTATGTTTACTCAAAGCGCCGAATACACACATGCTAAGAGGGCAGCACACAGATTTTCAACGGGTCTGCATGTTGTCTGGACATAGCAGCTTGCAAACGCCTTTGCATTGCCCACATCACCGCAGTCACTATTGTCGTTTAAACACGTCTAGTGGAAGGCTGGCCCGCAGGCAGCTTCTGGCCATGAAGAACCCAACAACCAAGCACGAAGGCCGAACAATACTGCGCAAAATAACCCACGTCCTGCAACAAATTTCGCTCCGCATAGACCATGCCCTGCGCGAAGCATGCGGCCGCTCAACCGATCTCATGGCCATCCAGCATTCACAAAGCGAAAACCTAGTTTCGCTTCTATAAAAGTCAGCCAGAAAATGGACCATGAGACTCGAGCTTCACCATCCTACTCTTGCCAGAACGTCTCACTCAAAGACACGACCGCCTCACGTTGCACGTGCGCAATAAACGCTCAACTAACTACTTGAAACCTGCTTAGCCTCGGCGCTTCTGTCTAATCCAGTCCGCTCTAACGGCGCAGTCTCATCTAATGGCGCAATCAACCAAATCACCCGTTTGCGGCTCTCTTTCTAAAAGCTCCCATACGCTCTGCGTAAATCGTCCAACCTCAAAATCAAGTCGCCACAACGTGCTCTGTTGCTCGCATGAGTCCGTTCCGTGCAACTCGGCGCAATCGACGCATGAAACACCACTCGCACGCCTGGGTGACGTCCGCGCACCTACGCCCATCCGCGATAATGATAAACAAGCACTTGATCAGAAAACAACAACAATGATCTGGAATAATCTGCATGCCGTTTCCACACAACGCGGCTCAGTGACCTCGTCATTTATTGCATTGGCCCGTACTGGCCCGTCCTCCCGCCATTTCTCTTTCCCGGCAAAATGCCAAGTCGCTATCTAGTCACTCACATCAAACAAGCAACGCCCAACGTGTTAAAAACCGTACAAAACTGCGGAAAATCGAGTACTCCGCCGGGTTCTCCTTCACTAGAAAGCTTGCCGCGCATGAATGCTGCCTCTGTTCCAACGCCCTCATAGAATACGTCTGCGGCACTCACGCAACTGGAACTTCATTGCCGCCTTCTGCTCTACAGCCCACCAACAAACCCTGAGAATGGACCCTAACCATATCACTCTCTTCAAAACCACTGGCCCAAAAACCCAAATGACACTTGTACCAAGCGCGCAATGAACACACAAACAACTGCTTGGTTCCTGTCTACTCTCGACACTCCCGTTCTACTAGGTTGGTGCTCAATGCCGTCCAATTCGTCCTTACGCCACAGCATCAGCCGCTCGCCGAGCGCTCCGCAAGTGTTCACATATGATTTGCAAAAGATGCCTTTCCTTAAAAGTAAGTCGACGCATCTTGTTTCGCTGCGCGAGAGCGCTGCTTGTTAGTCAGCGAAGGGCTTGGCAACGTATCGTGCACCATCTCAAGCGCCATTCAAACAGCTCCCCCACTTTCAAGAACCCAACTTCCGACCACGA
>NW_013651668.1:0-24973 GCF_000499385.1 Eimeria necatrix | reverse complement strand
ACTTCCGACCACGAAGCAAAACTGAATTAACAAATGACCAGAAGGACAAGGACTGATTCGAGAAAACACTACGCGTTGTCTGGACGTGACGAATCGGCCTCATCGTATATTCGCGATGCTCGTATCACTGAAGTCGCTTTCCTCTCATGGCTCCGCCTCGCACATGCTTGGCTCACCAGCTACTCGCAAGTAGCAAGAGGCCTACAAACAAGAGATCAGCAACAACAGCATGTTACGTTTGCCGCGTACTACGCCGAATCTCGTTCTTCGATAGAGCATGCCCTCCTACATGATCCACGTAGATAGCGAAGGGCTCATCTAACTCTGTGGCACTCACGCAGCGCAAATCCGCTCGCGCTCCTGTGCATTCCAGCTAGCAAATGAGCCGCGGAATCAGCCATACATCCACCATCGCATTATTTTCTAGAGTAGCTCACTGAAAGCTCAACTATTTGTCGCAAACGTGCAAAAATTTCAAACAATACTTGAAACCTCTCGAGTCTCGAACCTGCCATATGCCACGATGCGCATCTACCGACAAAGTCTTTCCTTCCGTTTCTTCACAATATCAGCTGTTTGCTGCGCTCTTTCTGAGGGCTTCCATACATTTTGCATCCAACGTCGAATCTTCAAAGTAAATTCCCACACCTTGCTCCGTAAATTGCACACGTTGCTTGCAACTCGGCGCAGTCTCTTGTACGACAAGAAACAACAGTTGCACATCTGGACCCGTCTCGGCACTTCGCTTGTATTCACAAAAAGATGAGGGGGAAACTGTTGTTGTGTCGTCAAAAAAGTGCTGGTAGGCACACGTGCGAAACAGCACTTGATAAGCGTACAAGCTGTAGCGATTCTTTCTCCTCCAAAGCGTGTGCTTCGCGTGAACCATATGGCTGTCGAAGCGCTGCTCGGATTCTGCGTGACTCAAAAAAATGGAAAGCAGCCGCTCTGGTATAGTATGCACCTGCTGAATGGAGTGGGGGAGAGGTTCTGTGCAGTAGCATCATTTTCTGATTGTTTCAACGGCATAGCAACCGCAAGTAGCAGCCTTGCGAAAAAGTGCCGAATTTCTGACCGGCAACCTCGTGGCCCCACAAGTAAGATTCAAGAAACTGAGTCCCCAATCTCATCTGGTTTATTCACTCTTATTGAAGCTTTGTATGTAAGCTGCACACACCGCATCAACTCCGAATTAAATCCTCATACCTTTTCTATGTGAATGTGTTGCCTGCTATTCCGCGCGCATCGCGCACGTCTCTAAGCACTCTGAAGCACTTCTCTGACATCCGCGTACCTAGGAAGTTTTATAAATAAAAAACATACATGCTTGTCGTAAAACTTGCAACGTGGTTCTGGAGTTGCCATGCGTGTTGTTATTTGGACTGAATGCCTCAACCTCTTTCGCCGTCTGTGCAGCGGCCAAACCAACTACCGTCTTCGCAGTCTTCCGGAGAACTCGTCTTCGAAAAGACTGGCTCACAAGCCAGGCGATCCCACAAAACCCTTCATCGACATATAAAACCAAGCATCATTTCATCTTTCGTACCATTCTCTCCAGAGACAATCGCCCTCGCTAAAAACACCTGGAGTGAAGTGTGCGGCCACGCTACCAACCTGCAAGAACTGATATTTTTCGTTCTCGAGTGCGCGCGCACGCTGCTCCAGTTCTTCCAGAAAGATTGACCCCAGGTTACAATTCCTTCAAGCTGCGGGTATGTATCAAGAGGCCAAACAAATGAATGAAATCTCCACTGAGCTGAAACCTTCGCCCTAAGTCAGCATGCAGCAAAATGATACTCTCTTTATGCCAACGACATCAGTCTTTTTCTGCATCCCAATTCTCCCGTACACTCTGTACACATGGACACGTTTGCAAATCAGCTAGTCACAGCGCTTTTTGTTGCGCGTTATATATTTTCGTGTTACGCGACTGCGCTGCTCGCCATTCAGTCAGCTGCCGTCGGGTGCTTGAGATATCTCTTGAGCAGTTTGTTGATATCCCTGTGACTAAGTTTCAGAAACCAAAAAAATAACACATACAGCCTTGATTAGAAGCCCAAAAACGCACTCAGCGAGAATGGAAAAGCTGCTCAGGCGGCAGGTCTCTGAAACGCGTCTTCGTTTCCTTGTGAAGGGCCATATTGCCACGGTCTTCAGCATCTTAAGAACTAGACTGACAAATGATTGACTCGCAAACTCGTCGCTCATGTTAGGAGTCTGCAAGCCAAAACACGTTTGGCAACTGCCTCTTTTTCGTTACAGACCATGTTTTCTATATATCGTTCAGCTGTCCAAGCGACCTGCATATTGTTTGGCACTCAGTTTGCCGTAATTCAGCAACTCTTTCAAAGTTGATAGCCAAAGAAATGTGCTCTAAAGTTCACCAGTAATATCCCACTCTGGTCCAGAAAACACTGAACAAGCTCCGCGTTGCAGTATCGCAGCAAATACTCAAACAACTAAATGAATCTCATCCAAAGTTAGGATCCTCGTCCTGCGTGAGCATCCAGTATAATCGCATCCTCTCCTCAGTCTGTAATTTCAACTGCTTGCTACGTCCTCTAAATATGTCATCCTGTAATATGCTCACCACCAAATCAAACCGTCTAATATTTATCCTTTGTACACTTTGCTACACGGCGCACGCTGGTTCACGACCTGAATTACCGTTCACACAGCTTGCTGCCGTTCGTGCATTTGGATTTCATGCACGGGAAAATATCGCATACATACTTGTCCAGGGGCCCAGAAATATATTAAGAAAAAATTTGCACGCCTTCTGGACACGCGATTGCAAGTGTCCCCTTCTCTTTCAACGACATATGTCACCGCCATCGTTGTCATCTTGAGAACTTGTCTGCCAAAAGATTAGCTCGCAAACTACTCCCTCGCAGCGACAGCCATGACAAGTTCAAACACTGCAGTGCATCTCACTCGCTTCAACCACCATATTCTTATCACAGAGCAAGTCCTTTGTGAATCATGTGACAGCATGAGCGCTCCGCTGATGTTGCAGCTCTCAAAAGGCTGGAAACTGGCTCTTGTACTGTGGACAACAGGTAGCGGACAAACCTTCAAAGTGTATCCTCATCGTCCCCCATTTTAACAACCCATTTTCAACGAAAGTTCGATAGAAGGCAAAACCAACGTAAGTGTCAAATTTGCAAGAAATGGTCAAGCAGCTTGTTGAAGCCGGCCCTGTCTCGAAATTTCCGTTTAAAGCCAGCATACAACGGAACACTAGCGTCTTCAATGTCATTCATTTCCCTTGCTTTCTGCGGGTTCGCCGGTTAACGCTGGGGGCAATGAGTGTACCACGCCATGTCAAGTCGCCGCATCTTTCCCTATTCCACAATTGCGTTTGATCTTACTCGGCAAACGTTCGTCCTCGGCTCGGAGTATTAGTCTCACAACAAGCCGACGTCTGCTGTCGCAGTCGCCCTACGCGATGAAGTAACAGATCGCGATCAGAAGCCCACAAGCTAGATAAAGAACCTGAATTCGCTCAAAGGAAGTGCTGTTTTCGCTACTTTCTAATGGCACCCCCATCCCTGTCATCTTGGGATCTCGCCTCTCAAACGGTTGTCTCGCAAGCTGGGGTACTGGATAAGGCACCCCATAATCAATATCTCAAAATGCTTTGCATTGCACCGTACACTCTTGAACATTACGTCTTCTATTTAGAATAGGCCTTTCGTGAAACACGCGGCCATCCAATTATTTTCATGACCCTTCGGCACTCATTTAGCCGGAACCCAGCTTCTATTGTATGATTGACGGGCAGTACATAAATTTCAAGACTGAATCCGCCCCTTCCCAATCTGCCCTAAATTGCTGGCTATGACGTCTGCAAAAAAGTCGAACAACAGATTAAACCCTGCTTATAGCCGGTGCTTCCCTCTTCAGTGGCATTCACCGAACGCTTGTTCCTTCGTCGGCTTGCAATTCTGCCCATTTTTCGTGTTCTTTCTAAAGGTTTTCATACAAGCTTTTCACAACATCAGAGGCCCAAATCAAAAGCTCACGCCTTTTGCGCGGTCGAACTCTTGCTACTGAACGCACGTTCGTTTGCTACCTGGACAACGTCTCACACACCTGCTGAACTCGTCAAATCTTTTGCTGCATAAAGAGCCTATGAAAAGTCTCATCATCACTAAATACGTACATGTTATCCACCGTTTTCATGATACTACTACGTTCTCATTCTGCAAGGAGTTAGGTCTATCATGTTTGCTCGCAGCTGTTCAGTGACGGCGGAAGCCGGAAAGAGCATCCTTACCTTCAGCAAAACTGTAGCACTGTGAATGATCGTCAGTCTGGGGTTGCATGAGGCATGTGGCAAATACTGTCTTCGCGACTCCACGCACCAGCTGGAGAAGTAGCATCCTGTGTTTCATGCTGATATGGACGGTCCTCAGAGGCTTAGCGCAGCACATAGTCATGTACGAAGTCTGAAAAGATTTAACGTGATTTTTAAGTTACACGCAAGCGTCGTGTCAAATCTCTTTGGGCAGAACGATTAAGTGAACAGTGCCAACGCTACGCGCAGCGCAGCGCCATGCAAGCTGCGAGCTTGCGACTAGATTGTCAATTAAAATGACGGCCTTGCCCAGTCCAAATGCTTCACAGTCCGCTGTGCATCTGATAATCCAAAATACTACCTCATGCGCTGGCTTTCCGCAGCTGCGCAAGGGCACTCATTACGTATTCCCGCGCGCCGCTGCCAGATCCCCGCCAAAAGAATGCTGGAAAACCAGCAGATCGCTCGGAGTGCTTCAGTACTGCTGCTCTGCTTTATATTTATGCTTCTTTAGATCGCCGTTGCGACACGGCTCCTGCCTGCTCGCATATTATCCATTCCCTTTAGTCTACAGCCCCCTGCCGCAGTAGATTTCATTCTAAATGATTTCAACGCACGAACTAGGAAGGCGCTATTGCTGTGCATTAAGATGCCTCGTGAAATGCAGAAAATAGCTCAAATGCTGTAGCTGTTATGGTATCGTGACTATTCTTTAAGAAATAATCAGCCAATATATCTTTTAGGATACCCCTGCACATTTTAAGAAGACTGCACGCCGTCTGCACTGCCATGCGCAACGGCCGTTTGGCCTCATGTCCATAGTACTCTGCGATTTCAAGGCGGCGACTCTGCCCACTGAAGGCGATATCCCGCCTACTTCGTCAAAAGAGCCATCATGCAGTACCATATCTGCATAAAGCCGGAAAGTCGATAGCCAACCATGGTTGGGAAGCCACAACATACCCTGCAACTTGCTTTATCCAACACAATGGAGTCCAAGTGCTACTTCTGATTAGGCTGCTGCCTCGCGTACCTATGCGTGGAACTTTAGTCCCTACATTATTAGCCACTGCCGTTCAGCCTACACTCCTTTTAGCTCCCCAAAGGAAGCGCATTAACAAGACCATACAAAATAGCAGCACACGAAGTTCCGAGCTCTGTGAGCTTAACCTGTACTGCAGAATCAATGTTGGTAAGCACGCCAACTCGCAGTTTCACGAATCGGAAGTAACGCTCTCACTAAAGAAAATCGTAACGGATGGTTAAAATTGCGGTTCTCTAGGCTCTTTGTACTCGTAGATGCTTCGACGCAATGAGGGCTCGCAATACCTCAGGTCCTTAACGCACGAGCTATAATGCTCTCACTTTGTGTTTCACGATGCACACGAACTGGAAAGATATTTTTCCCCGATGCAAACACTTTACCGTTGGTCAACTGCTAATAAATAATATGGGCTACACTTTAGTTTTCAATACAGTAGCTGGATTCATATCAGGTCACACGCGGTGCTTCGACATCTGCGTCATCTGTGTAATGCCCACAATAATACAGACTCGCAAATAAAAGCCAATGGTGCTATACACTTATGCAGTGAAGCCAAGCAAGCGATAAAAACTCGCACATGTGCACATGCACCACCCATGGAACGCGTCACGTCATCATTGTCTTGCTTTACAGGTATGCTGCTCAAATAATGTAGCCCTCTACGCGCCACACAGTTGTCTGAGAAAAAGCGCGTCTGTGCTTCAAGCCACTGGAAAAATAATTTGCACTAATTTACACTGTCCAACGGCCACTAAATACTTTCACCATCTACATGGACTTTACCTCATGTCAGACCAATGAAACACTTCCTCTAAGCTGTGAATAAATGCAAACGTCACCGCCTCTGTAATAGCTTTGAAAACATAGTTGGCAGAAAGACTTCTTGTCGGTTGTTTGCGTGCGTTTCATGCTCTGTTGCATCTCGACGTACATGCTGATCCCATGTTGGACTGTTCAAACAAAAAGAAGAAGCATAGAATATTAACTGCTTATTTCACAATAATTGGTCGAAAACAACTTAAGCTTCCGCATGTAGCTGGTTAAAATACATTTTTATTTATATGGCTGCAGTTCCAAGCTGTGTACCAAGACTGAACGAGCGTATTTCTGCAAATTCATAATTCGTAAATCTGCAAGTCTCCTATATGGCACAAAGGCTCAATTCTTATTCACGAAAAGGTGCCTACACAGCTCAATCAACTCCGTGCGCCAACTTTGTTCAATGATACAGAAAAATACCTGCTGCAGCTGCTGCCGCTGCTGGACTCGAGCAGCGGCAGCAGCAGCGGCAGCGGCACCGTCCCAGCGGGCCCCGAAGACACAGCTTGCGGCAAAAGCAACGTGACACGGATTTCTGGAAGTAAAACCTCAACAAAGCACCACGTCCTCGGCGCTTTCTCAAGCTCCGTACAATCGTGCATGCCTCATGGCCGACTTTCAATGATCGTGTGCGCCGGTAACCGCCAGGCCCTGCAGCACGTCTGGGTTCTATGGCAAAGCCCTGTATATTTAGTAGAAAAAGCGTACTTTGATTTTAGTCAAACACTTTTGATTTCATACCAGAACAAAGGAACATGTGCTTAAGCCGCCGCGTATCCGTCCAACGGACGGGTACACGGTCTCATGATAACAGCTTGTTGTCCACGTCCAACAAGGGCAGCTTCCCCGTCAGACACCCACTGCCACTGCCAGCTAAACTCCTACAGAAGCTAGAAAAAACCCTAAAACGGGCAGAAGAAGAAGGACCTAGAACAACGTGCAGTTCAGCGCACCATCTGAAGCACTTTCTACATCAGTCTTATCTACGTTTCTGAAAACACGCAGGAAACCCTTCAAATCTCGAGTCTTGCGTGGCTGTGCAAAATAACTAGTAGGCTGGATGTTTGGTAAGGTGAAGGACAAAAAGTAAGTACCGGCATGATCTAAAGATCAAGCGTTGACTACGCAAGCTTGCGCAATGTCCCTTGTTGGACCAACCACACTCTGCTTTTCCGCGACAAGCAAAACACGCACCTGAGTCGAGCGTTCTTAGCCATTTTACTGTGCCCAGTCGGGTGAGCAGTCAATGAAAGACCACGATTTAGGAAAAGAGGGACTATTAACATCAATATACCCGAGCGCTTCCAATAATCTTGAGCACTATGTGTTTTCAATAAAATAAATCATTAGCATCTTGGTTTGTCTCATATCGGTGGTTCATCTATAGAACGTCAGCAACGAACATAAGAGCAGATAACAGCAATTCGCGCAAGGTAAATTACCCTTCATGCGAGATTGCGCTACCGAATCACGAATTTCACAAGACCTTGTCAATGATCGCCCGACAGGCACGCCGTTTTGGTGTCCACACGTCATTTTCACGTATGCCAAGTCAGTAAATCTTTCTTAGGTAGTATCCTGATGTACACAGGTCAGCTATAGTTCTAGTTCTCAAGCCTGTCACATAGCAGCAGCTCGCTCCCACTGCACGTTTACGGCGCAAGCTCGGGCAGCAAGAAAGAGCTCTGGGCAAGAACATACCGGAAAACATTCATGTTCAACACACTCTCTAAATTAAATTTCTGTAGCTCAAAGCATGCAGTGGATATGGAGCGGTGTGCAATCACTCTGTCCTCCTTCAAAGCAGCTGGCGCTATACGATATACTCGCATATTTAATTCCGAGCATGCGCTGAATACGCAATGGTGTGGGCTTTTTGCAACCTCGAAAGCACCGAGCGCGATATGACTTTATGCCACCCTCGTCACGCTGCGATCTAACCACAAGGGCGGTTTTCATTGTGTTTGGCAGCACGGCAATGATTAGTGCCACGATATTATTGTTCCCAGTCACGCCAAAAGCAGTGCAAGAAAAAGAAGTACGGAGTCTCGCATTCCAACACACGTGCTGAAAACCCACCCGCTACAGCTCCATAAAGCCCCTGCATGAGATCCGGATCGCATGGTGGCACTCATTAAACCAGAGTATGATACTCCAAATATTTTATACAGTTAACGTGCGAAGCATTAAATTTGTTCATCTCGTGCAAGCGAAACAACGCGTCGACTCTTCAAGCTGTTGGTGGCATGGTCGCTTGGCAAAGGAAAGCTGTACGGTTTACAGCTGCGGACAAAGCCTGGACCATACAGATTAGAAGAAAGCAGTTTCTCCCTTTGTTTTTTAAAGCCACCAAATACACGTGAGCATCACAGCTTCCAGCTGAGAGCCACAAAAACCCTTTGCGTTCGTGCCGCTCGTGCATTTTGCAAGCGCCTGCACAAAATTGAAGGCCACCCCAATGCTACGCGCTATGTCTATATTGTCCTAACAAGACTGTAAATATCCTTTGGGAGAGCCTGCCTAAGTCACGCTCACACAAGGAGCCTCTCCAGTTATGCAGGTCCAACGCCTGCACAGTGCCAAGAGCGCTTCGCGCTCAATCGCCCCCAGGCTCGTCATACATGTGCAATCCGTTTGTACGGGGCACCCGTGCGTGGTACCATGTACGATTGCCCAATGTTTAGAAATACCACTATAACTTTCATCCTAAAAAATGGCCACCAAAAAGCTCAAATCTCTGGGTTGCAATTCCTGTTAAAAAGCCCCAACAACAAGCTAGAAGAAACAGTTGGCCGAGAAAAAAATTCGAAATGACCCACCAGCTGGAACGTGACTCGACCTAAAAGCAAGACTGAAAATGCACTCGATGGCAAGCTCACAATCTATTGTTGAACCCCGTTTTGCACTGAAATCCATGCCCTTGATAGAACGCTTAGCAGCATGAGACCGACGAGAGATACGCGTGCTTTACCACAAGGTATGCCACGCACTCAAGCCACGTAAGTGCAGCGCTATTGCCTGATGAAAAAAACATACTTTGCGCTTTTACAAGCTAGAAGCAAGAGCCTGAATCATCCTTCCGTCCTGCCCAAAAAATCCGAATCCAGAGAAATGACTATCCCTCTGGCCATCAGCCAGCCGTATGCCCCAACTTTCTAGCCAGCAACCTCATAACCCCACTAAACACTCAATCGTCGTTTTTCGTATTGACTTGCAAAGCTACCTGCCATCCGTGCTTCACACTTACGTTACGGCAGCTATAGTGTCTCCCAAAAGAAGCTGCCTGAATTCTTAAAAACTACCCTTTCACGTTGTGCAGAAGAAAGCTCTTCAAAAATAACGGTATTGATTTCCCAGATGATTATCTGACGTTCTTCTGTTTCCTACCTGCACACAACACCAAGAGCGACCTCTTTGCCGCCCATGAGCCACGCTCAGCTTCCCTAAGAAACTGACCCTTAGGTGGGGCTGTATGTCCGCAAATCATTATGCCAGCAGCCTAAACGGCCCTCAAATAGGCTGCAATAACGAAAGGCACTCTAGTGTTACAACGCACTCGCTGAGAGCTTTGTCAATTTAGCTAGCTGTAAGCCCTCAACGGACGAAGCAGCATTCACTACGGGGCCCGCCTGTGCTGCACGCAATTGCTGCATTGCAGCCAATGCATGGAGGCATCTGCGGAACGATTTGCACCGGATTGGGAAACGCCTGCGGACCTGCAAACCGTATCTTCATGCCAGCTTCTTGTGAGTATGGTGTGACTGCCAACCAACTGCGCCAGTCCTGCAGAGTTTACTCTTCCTCTTTTACAGGACCACTAACATAAACATCCCACTGGTCTTTCAGTCAATACACTTAAGGCACGGAAAGGACGCTTCCCGTGCTTTTGCACATTTTGAGCATCTATGCACATGAAATAATCGTTGCCGCGCTTCTGCGCTTGCTCGGAAGACGCTAGCAGCACATCAAGATGTTAGTGCTCTGTGAGGTCAGTTAGCAGTTCAGTGTCAATGAAACGCCATCAAATTTAGTCCCATAGTGCATCAATACGGAATAAAACTAACCGAAAATTTGCAGTGGCCCGCAAGCTTCTCTGACGTCCATTCTATTGACCCGGGTAGTGCACTAAGTGGTGGCATCCCCAAGCTCGCCCAAACTACAGGCCTTTCTTCATGTCTTAACACAACTGAGCTGCCTCGCAAGCGTTTCTGTCACCGGCTCCTTTCTCATCAAAATTCAGTAATTCACGGAAGGGCCAGAAAGCGATTCAACGCCATGGCGCACTCGCTGAAAGCCAACAAGGGACCTAGCCTTGACGTCCTCAAAAGAGCGCCTGGCGCTTTATGTTTCTTACCAACCCTCTTGCTGCATGCGAACAGGAGCCCTCCAGTGTAGCTGCTGAGCCGCATATGAGCCTTATGACGAATGCCGTGGTACTGGTTCGCAATTTCACTGACAGGGTATCCGCACCAAATTACCGTGCATCAAGACAAGTATTGAAGATACAGGAAAGGCATACCACATGTATGCAATCTGTCGGTCAAGCAAGTGATTCAGAGCACTGCCTTATCTGAATTCTCATCGCCTAAAAGCATGCTTGTAATTTTACTGTCACTTTGGCCATACAAAATCACTGCGCGGCAAGACCATTGTAGAAGCCACAGTGGTGGCACACTGCATATTTTCAGCCTGTCGGTCAAACGACAGATTCAGAACTGCGTAGTTCGAACCATCCTCATCAACAATCCAGTTTCCACTATACAAGGCATTTTGACTCACACCATGAATCGCCCGTTCGCGTTACGTTCTCGATATTTCTCAAATCAGACGTTCCAGCTCCGCATTAAATGTCAACTGCCACTGCTACCAAATCCCTCATATACTGTCAACACTGATTTACTGCTAAGGTCGAGTCATGTTGAGACCTGCAACGTACATCAGGCAAGCATATCCAATGCAAGTGTTCACCTACGATCCCATAATGCCGCAAAAGAAGGTGAACTACAAGCTGAGTGAGCCTCCTCAAGTGCAGTATTCCCGTGCCACAACATTCACATGCTTTTTCCGCGTTACACCGCTTATTCCTTTTTCCAACTCTGTGCAGTAACATAAGCCGCTATTGTCATAACAAAGGCTTCGCAACTCACAAACTGTTTGCGCGATCGCTTCTGCAACATTTCCAAAGAAGTCATCAAAGGTGACTAGAATGCGTATCTTGACGCATTTCCTAAGACACACTTCGCCTCAGTTCCGTGCTAGTCCTAACAGCCTGTACTGTTGAGCATTTTTTTCCACTTTCCTGCAGTTCCAGCGCCACGTTCCATAGTTCACTACGCTTTTAGAAGTCACACGGGGAAATTCAGTTTTGAACTAAGCAATGGGTCAGCGTGAACTCGCTTTCGTGCTCGGAGCAGCGCACCATGCAGCCAGCATGGCAGTCCGCCAACAGGCGCATAATGGGGCATTATTAAGAAATAGTCTGGGTGAACAGCCGCATTTTCCTTGCCTAATACTGTTCCCCTCGCCCCACAAAATGAACAAAACAGGCTTCAGAGGACGTGTCAGAGTCCCATCAGCCCATAGCTGCAGAAGCTCGTCGTGGACACCATACTGCTGTGTAAGTTCGATCTTTCGCAGAGCTGCAATCTTTTCTACTCTAGCAGTGACGGGGCTGAAGCCACAAGATGTGCCATGGCTCGGTGCTGCAGCACTGTGCAAGAGTGTATTCTCACATGTAAACCCTAAAGTAGCCTCACGGTAAAAATTCGGTTACTTCGGGTTGATGCGCTACTGTGAGTTCGAAGGTGGAAGTATTCTTTATGTTCATCTTCGCCATGAACAGCCCCTTTTCTTAAGTTTCTCTTCTAAACGCAGATATGATGACCACAAAATCGCTGCCACTTTGCTTTAAAATGCCGATCAGCAGCCGATTTACAGAAAGTGTTCAGCCGGAGCAAAAACATCATCAACGCACCAACTAAAATCTCGCACATGCCTTTCTATGAACTAATTGGCAAGTACGGCTGCAAAACCTGCCAGATAAGTGGCTGTCCCTGATGGCGGTTAAGGACAGCCTTGGCGTCCGGGCTTTCATCATCACACTAACTCTAAAGCACTAAACACACGCAATCCGTTTCCTACCCAACATTCGGACAAAGACGCCGCAAGCCGGTTTCTAAGAAAAGGCAGAATGGTAAAGAGGCCCAGGTGAAGATACAAAATCCTGGCACTCTGGGACTTATCACAAGAACAGCGTAAACTTCGTACCCGGCAACCTCAAAGCGGCTTCTTCATACTATTTCCCTTACTTTTGTAAAGCTACCTTGGCATGAACAAGCGCAATCGCCACCCGTTGATTTCCGTGCCGCCACTGTGGTACGGGTCAGCACACAGCAGCGGGATACTCGCACAAACGCGTAAACAAAGCTAAAAGTTCAGAGCTTCGGCACACATTATCCCTCAGTCGCTTAAATCAACCTTCTCACGCTTTCTGCCAGTACGCTAGACTCTCATAGGGTGTATCCTTAGCGAATAGTGCCTGCACACATTCTTGAATTCATCTTCTCTACAGGTGATGACCTAGTGAAGTAAAACAATGATCTCCTCGTTTGGGTACTAATGCAAGAACTGTACAAAAGTCGCACAAAAAGAAATTGCCAAACGAAATTCTGCATTGCTACGCACTTGCTAAAGAGCGCCTCCACTTCCCAAGTCCATGAGTTTTGCCGACGTAAGGAAATTGCATTAAGGGCCGTTCTTACCACCTCGTGAGCCTTTGTTGCG
Organism: Eimeria necatrix; assembly: GCF_000499385.1. Taxonomy (NCBI): domain Eukaryota; phylum Apicomplexa; class Conoidasida; order Eucoccidiorida; family Eimeriidae; genus Eimeria; species Eimeria necatrix. The sequence goes on along the minus strand of NW_013651668.1, from coordinate 12,026 downwards.
CCTAGGCTTACGTCCCGCAAAACCATAACCATGCAGCATGAGACAGTTCACACCCTCCCTGCGCATTATAGAGGAGCAATATGACTCATCAGTAGATGTCAGTTGCTTGTGTAGCACTAGACTCACGCAAAAAGGCACTACTAGCCTCATTTTGTTCGAAGCCGAATTTGGTGAATCATAGCGCCCAGTGAAAGCGTCACATTGACAGTCAACCCGCCCGTGCAATGTATTTGGGATCTGCAGTTGTGCATGACACTCTAGTTGTATACCTCGGCCGGCTCACAACTGCATAAGCTGTCACTCTCTTGAGAAGCAGCCTAGCGAGTGGGTGACTAGCCAGCCGCAGCTAATGACAAAAACCACGCAATGCATTCAAACGGATAAGTAAAACGTATACTGGCATATCCACATACACTCTGGATCCTTGACATCGCAGAACCATTGGCAAATCGAATAAAACCTCTGAGATTCACTTACGATGTCCCTGATGCACCAGTTGTGATTGGGTGGACGCGCTATTATCGACGGGCAGCACATGACTGTCCAACTTGAATCCTGCATAGTGTGCTTGTGCAGGTACCAATTCAAACGCAGTAGAAAATTCCACAAGAATGCAGCCAAAAATAAGTCTGCATCGCGACGCACTTGCTTAAGAGCGTTTCCACTCCCCAGTTCTACCGAACGTAAAAAAGGGAGGTAGCACATAGACCCGTTCTAACCCAATCGTAGGCTCTCGTTTCAGTTTGGTTATATTCCCGAGACCACAAGCATGAGTCATACGACGCATTAAATCACCTGCGGCTTTTCAGAAAAGCAGCACGTCACGTCGGCAGACGTCAACTGCTTGTGCGGCACCAGACCCACGCAGTCTCCTTAATGGAAGTTCAATTCGACGAATAATAGTACCCGGAAAATATTACACAAACTACGCCCTCACCAATCCAACTTTCTAAAAAACTCCATTTGCGCGTGCTACCCTTACTGTGTGACTCGACCACCTCACAACTGCACGAAACACCACTTGCTATCGACCCAACAAAAAGGCTGTCAAAATATCAGAAACCTAGCATTTTGCAATAGCCTACCAACTAATTTCGAAGAACAGGTAAAGCATAGCCTAACATATAACAAAAATACATGGTGAATTCTTACTGCCGCTTCAATGAAGAAGTGAATGAAGCCTTCAACAACCGAGTTCTGGTGACGCCCAATACAGCGGCTCATCAACGGGGATTCTGCATCTCGATTCTAATCGCGGACGAACATGCAGATGTGCATTTTTAATTCTGCAATGCGTGCAAGCGCCCGTCGATCTTCGTGCACACACTAATTGCGAGTTTCATGCTTACATCGCACGACTCGAACAACTCAGTCACGACTCTCGAATCACGTCTCCATGGGAACGACACGACATAATATAGCTCTCCACGCCAATAGCCCCAACAGCTCTCTGACCACTTATCTTGCAGAACTAACAAGTATCTCAAAACAACCATGAGTCAGTAAGGTCATGAAAGCTCAACGTGCAAAAAGGGCCAGCACAAATCACTCCTCACGCTTTCTGCCAGTACATTTGACTCTCATACTGCACCCTTGGTGAATTGCGCTTGTATGGATTGTACAATTTTTCTTCATCACAAGCGACCACCTACCAAGACAATGATCTGCTCACTCAGGTACCGATACAAGAGCTCTACGAAATTTCCACAAGGAGAGAGCCAAGCAAATTCTGCGTTGCCACGCACTTCCTAAAGAGCTCTTTCACTAACGAGTTCTTCCAAGCATGAACAGACAGCATTAAGGGGCTCTACTGCCACCTCGTCGGCATCTGCTGAACTTGGTTTGACGCCCAGCTATGCATTATGTGGTACTCTACAAAACTTCTCGCCAGCAGATGCCAATTGCTTGTGCTGCACTAGCCTTTTGCAAGCGGAGCCTTTTTCTAGTCTAAAACTAATATGGGGAAAAATTTCAGATCGACGGCTCACCAACCTGTCCAGCCTCTAAAGTACCTCTGATCGTCTGTGATGCCCTATTTGCGTGCTTCACCACTTCATACCAGCGCAGGTTGCCTCTGAGACTGATGTACCTTCAGCCCTTCACTGCTGTTGAGGACCAACCACCATATTCAGACAAATCAAGAAAAAGTGTTCCAGCTTGCAAACGAACTTCCTGAATCCTTACCATTGCAGCGCCAGTAAGTCTTTTACACGCATCTTAATGTACCTCCAGAGCAGCTGTTCATGAACCGATGTCTTTGATTTCTCCATTACCGCAGACTAGCATGTGAATATCCACACTGAATGTTCACAGGTGAGGGAACGGCGGTGAGCCATCGTAAACGCATCAGTGCCAAGTTGCATGTGTGCACCGTACGCCTCACAGCTCAGTCAAGACTCTTGAATCACATCTCACTAGAGCCAACACGACATAACACAGCTAAGAAGGCCAGCACAAATCACTCCTCAACCGTTCAAGCCAACCACCTCACGCTTTCCGTCAGTATGTAGACTCTCATACTCCATCCTTGGTGAATTACGCTTGCATGCATTGTCCAATTTATCTTCATTACAAGCGATCACCTACTAAAACACTGATCAGCTTACTCAGGTATCAATACAAGAGCTGTACAAAGCTTCGACAAAGAGATAACCTAGCAAAATTCTGCGTTGCCACGCACTTCCTGAAGAAACCTTCCACTACTCAGTTCTCACACTCGTGAGGAGAGGAGACATTAAGGGTCTTCCTTACCACCTCGTGAGCTTTTGTTACACGTAGCTTAAAGTACCGAAAAATCACAACCATGCAACGAAGCCATGCAATGAGATATAGCACATTCTCCCTGTGAATTACAGCGGAGCAACATGTCTCGTCAGTAGACGCCAGCTCGTTGTGTCGCACTAGACTCATGCACGCAGGTAGTTTTCATTTCTCTTTACCCAAAGTCGAACTTGGCAAGTCGTAATGCCCGGTGAAAGCATCACATTGAAAACGCACTCGCCTGTCTACTCTGTGTGACACCCTAATTGTATCGCTTCGCCAATTCACAAGGACTGTCAAAAAAAAAATCCTCCATGGCAGCTTGAGAGGAAAATTGACCTCCAGCCCTCCACTGATATCATGGGTCAGGCAACCCATTAAAACGGATGAGAAAAAAGTGGTATTGCACGCAAACGCACTGGCTAAAACCCGCGTAATATCTGCATCACTGGCGAACAGAATAGAGAAGTCCATACGCCACTCACGGTATTATTTACTGTGGCAGTCTCTGTAAGGAAACCTCGTGCCTCTGTTCTAATGAGCAGGAAAAATCTGAGCTCCCGAACTGAATCTAGCCATACGTGGCGACGCTGTCCAGCTGTTGTACACACAGCAATCGCAAGCCGCATGTCTGCAGCAAGCAGCTCAGAGAACTGAGTGAAGACAGTTGAGCCTCATTATGCCTCTGCCCAGGGGCCGAGACGAAACGACAAACCCCATCTGCTCAAGCCCGAAATTCCATTAGCCCGCTTCCCTTCTAATCAGTAAAGCACCTGCTGCTGCCACAACGCGCCTGCCCTGTACAGAGAGCAGATATTTTTCCTGCAGCGCCACAGCGATGGCCCAATTAAGGCACCCAGCACTAGTCCCTGTAGATAAAACCCGAAGAACACGCTGACCCTGGCGCAGGCGCCTGGGGTTCTAAGACTCAATAGCCTCCTGCAGAACTTCTTTGCCATCTTGCCTCTACACAAATCGTTGCTGTCTTTCTCCCCCTAGAGGAATCGAAGCGCCCACGCAAAATCACTCACTTGACACCGTGAGCGTAACGGCCTCAAACGGAAAGGCAAACCAATTCAGCATGCATTTCGACGTACAGTCTGGCAGCATGATCACACTAGCCAGCTGCACGTTCTCATCAGAGAAGCCACCTCACCGCTTCCGTGCGCCCAACAGGCTTTCCAGCTTTAACTGCTCACTTCAGACGTCTATCACACAGGCCGCTGCGCCATCAAGATATTCCCTCGGAGTCAGGAATCTTCAAAACTAGCAAGGCACGGTACACTGCAGTGAGTCGCAGCTTGTGTACAAACGAGACTGCTCGGTCCTATTATCGCTGCTCAGCAGAGTCGATATGCAAGAGCCAGAGTACTGCAAGCTCGACATTTCCACATCCTGCTGAGCCGTCTGGAACGTTGCACGATGTGCAGCAAGCGCACGTTTTATATCAGCCTTCCCTATCACAGCTCCTTCCAAGCGCCTCAGTCCCGCTGTTTTTTAAAAGGCCCTTGTGCCTGACTCATGCTGTTTATCTGGATGCCACACCGACAAGCACCCATCGCCTACCGGTGTCACTGTGATTCACCACATCCCAAATTGATGAGTCGCAAGCACGCTTCGACCATCTTGCAAGTCTCCACAAGTGCGATCAATTCATCGCCTGCAGCTTGGCGCACTGGCTGAATCATTTAAAGACCCGACTGCACGCTCAACACCAGAAACTTCGTTGTTGGTTGCTGACAGCAGTCCTTGCCTCAACACTTGCCAAAATGAGACCTTGTTGGGCCGCTGTAAATCAAACTCGAACACCTCAACAGAGAAGCATGCTGAGTTTCTGACCTCGCATCCTTTTTTGCGCCATATTCTTGCAAATCAAGCCCTCCTAATTTCACCAAACTAGGCCATTACGCCAGTCGTCGATTCCCTCGGCGGCATTGATCATCCAATCCGCAGCCTCATCAGACCGCCGACGGATTTCCACAGCCTGTGCTCATGGCCCTTTCACTTTTCCATATGTGTCGCTTATACTGCTTCGGCAGGTATTTAAAGATTTTTTGTTGTGCACAGCCTGCGTTCAGTCACTCGAGCACCGAAGACCTTATCGAAGAGCTTACAGACTCTTCTAACACTTCCGTCTATTACTCTGCAAGGCATACTAGCAGTTGTCCTCACGCTTCCGTCTCTTCCTTTCCATGGCACACTAGCGGTTGTCCTCACTGAAATTCTTCAACAGCGCGGATCGCATCTTTCGCCATCGTCCTCTTAAAACCAACAGACAATAACTTGGTTCCCCATGCCTCTGCCAGCTCGAGATGCCCCGTCTGGCGTTCAGAAACAACTCAGTTAGTTGCTACTTTATGCTCAAACCCACGGGCTAAAACGCGCATATCCCCACTTTCCCGGAAAAACAGATTGCACCAGCACTTTCATGTTGCTTATGGATTGACTGAATACACAGCTTTTCTGTTGTGGTGGCGTAAACTGCAAACCTCTTGTGACCGCAACGACCCTCCAAAGTCACTTGGCATGCCCCAAAATGAGTCCAAACGAAGCGCTATCCTATAGTTAGCACAATGCATGCACGTTTTAGTGCCGGTTCGCTGTGGCTGCCTAACAAAATCGCACCTGAGTGCTTTTTGGCCGCTGGCACTCGAAAACACGGCCAACCTGCCACAGCAAGACTGAATTATAAGGCAAAGGTATCCCTCTATGTGTCTATGTAGATTATTCGCCGGGTGTCTGACCAGTTTTTGAAAATCTCGCTGCGTTTCGTCATACAAAAGCTCCTTGAAGGAGTTCTGTCACGCTCAGCCCCGCTGCGGTGACAGCCCCTGCGACCGAAATTGTATATGCCACTAAATGGAGCTACGCGCCTCTTCAATTACTACAGGGCGTTCCTTAGCAACTCTTGAAATGCCGGACAGGAAAGCCAGCTTACAGGGCAGCCAGGCAGTTTATCATCCTTTTCCCCGCCATCTAGGTTCCTTGACCATTCTGAGCCACTTGTATTCGCTTTGATCTTCTGAAAGCACGCCAACACGATGAACGCTGCCGCTAGAGCGGCTGCGGTGATTCCGAAGGCGTGCAGTGAAGAGTGCTGTGACTTGAACTTTCCGAAGCTTCGGCTTCTGCGACACGTAGGTATTGCCGATCCGGACACTCTGGGGTCACCAACTGTGCTAATTAAAGGAAAACTGACACTTTTTGACTCGTGATGAGAGAGACGTTGGTCCGCTCCCGACAAATGTACGGGCTGCTCTCCCACACATACAGTCAAGGCAGGCATAATGCAGAGAGAAAGAAGAGCACCAGACTTGAAGTGGACTGAAAATCCATTTTGGAGTCTCATTTTCTTCATTTTTTTTTCATCTGAGGAGGTTTTCGGGAGCACGAGGCAACAAGATCACCTGTCAACGAGGGCAGACAGCAACAAGGGCATCAAGCCTTAATCTGAGGCCCCGAGTTACAAAAAGAAGAACAACCACGGCGGACAGCCACTGATTGATAAATTTGAATACGGGCAAAGAGGTCCAACTGCGCTGCAGCAAAGGTGGGTCGCCTGTGCTAGTATAGCTTGTGAGTTTACGGGTTGACCCATGCACTTGGCTGGGTGACCCAAGAAAGCCACGCTGTGGAAGCGGACTGACTGCTCACTAGTCTCAGAAGCAATTGAAGTGTACCACAGAACGTTCACTACTTTATTATATTGTTAAGGATTGCCTGTGCTGTTTGACTTCTGTCTTCCGTTGTGGCGGAATCACATCATCAGTTGGTTAGGTGACGTTGCCTTTTCCTAGTTCTGGACCAGCAACAATTTCAAGAGCAAAATATTGGGCTCCTTCTTCCACAGGGACTTTTTCTTTTTCCGGAGATATCCTATCCTCATTTGGTCAGAATCCACGACTGGGACACTGCAACAGGGGCAGCAGACACCGAAGTGCTTGCACCGATGATCAGCTGTACAGGGCAAGCTTACACCAGTGATCAGCTGTCCAGCGGTACAGCTAGCAGAGACGCAAATACTGGGGTGAGCTTAGCCATTATGCCAGGAAGTCAAGCTGCGTCGTGAACGTAGACGATTTCGACATAGAGGGCGGTATATGGCCTTCAAGCCATAGATGGCTTCGACTATACAACAGCTTGATGCTGCACCGAGGCACTTGCTGTATCACGTCATTTGCCTACGCAGTATTTTTATCAGTCCAGAGCTGTGCGTTTGGTCTTCGTTTTTAGCCTTTCGATATGTGACATGAGTTCCTATGTGGTCGCATTCCCACATGTTATCCATAAATAGTGACCACGGTGCACAGTGCGAATTACTAATATTGTTGATTTGGTTTGGTTACAGTGCGCTGAGTCAACGAGTTCAGACCAGGGGTTAGCATCGACAATGCAGCGGCAGCCGGGCGTAAAGCTGCCAATTATAAGCCTAGCTGACTACCCACAGCCCTGTCCAAGCGTCTGTTCTAAAATCATTTGCTCTTTTGTTTGCATGAGTTTCGAAGCAGAGAACTGTTGTCTCGAAGGGAAAAAAACTGACGAGGACGAACTGGGCGTGCTGCTCGAAGTTAGAATATGCAACGGTAGCCCAGTTGTGCGAGGCACGCTTTGTCTGTGTTCACTGCCTTTGACTTAGCACTGGAATCATTAAACTGGCTCTGAATTTTACGGTGCTTCTGTGTACCGCTTGTTTGAGGAGTCAAAATATTTACGGAGCCAAGTGCGTCCTGTTATGCCAAACATTGACAACATTTTGTGCCGTGCTGCGAACCTTCGGAACTACAGAAAGGAGTTAGTAATTCTAGATGCATTAGGTGCATGCTACACTGGACTAAGATCCAGTGCGTTGAAACAGAGGACGTAGAGTCTTGTACTTAAAATTTGGTTGCTTGGATTTGTAGCTAAGCCGCAGAGTCTTCCACCACGCGCCCTCAGGGTTTGACAAGGAGGAATGCGGACGTAATATACTATTACGTCGTACTGTGTATGCTAGCATGCAATAGGCCAATATGCCCTGGCTCTTACTTTGGACTACATCAGTTGAATGTGCCGCAAGTATGTTTGGCCGTAATCATTAGGGATAATTGTTCAATGAATAAATTCATTGCCTCAGTGGTTATGATGTATTCGATCAACTGGTTTGTCTTCCTGAACGTTGGAGTGCGCATGTTTCTGCAAGATGAGGAAACCTCTTTCGCTCAATGCTTGCTGTGACAAATGCTGTAGTATTGGCACTAAAAGAGCCGGTTTTTAACTGCGTCTTCTTCTGAAACAAATCTTCAACGCAATTTATGAGTGGTTTTACAGTATGAGGGCCCTCAACAAAAACAAGCAACGGAAATAAGCATATGCAGCAGGATAGCCTCTTTTTCGGCCTCTCGGAGCGAAGTTACTTATTTTCTTCGACGGCAGGCTCAGCTAACCTGGTTCGGTTCGCGTTGGTAGCAATTTGCGAGTGAACTTGGCCTGCTTGTTTCTCCATAGGGCTATACAAGCCTTCACTGGTTTCAGCACTACTGGTGACTTTCACAATGCATTCAAGCCCTTTGGAATGCCCTGGAAAGTACGACGTGGGCTGAGCTGTGTCCAGCAAGTCGTTAAAAACTAGTGGCCTAACCAGAAACGATTGCAGTGTTACCTTGTAACCTGATATGTGATGTACGTTTACCAATTTGTGACAGTTTACAATGGAAGCTTTCATCTGAAGGCTAGAATTTTTGGTTAGTATACCAACTCGATACACAACTTGTGAGTGGGAGTGGCTAAATAAGAATTACTAGTTTTTGCTTCTAAGCACGCAAACCCCACAATCACCCTTATGAAGGCATTGCTTCTTTGCGGCCCTTCCTATAGTCGCAGCTCGTGCCTTGTGGTCTGAAGATTCTTAAGGCTCATGCACGCGACAATTAAGTAGAAGTCACATGTACGGCATGGGCATTTACGTTTGACACGAAGGAACAGCAGACGTATCCCTGCACTGCTTTAATACTTGATACTTGCACGAATGGAGATTGTACCCTTTTCCCACCATACTTTGCACGATAATAACTCACCTATACTGTCTACTGTGTTTTTCGAGAGCTCTTTAAGTTATTGAATAACTCCTGGAGAAGTCGTCATAGCATGAATGGGCCCATACTAAGGGAGTTCGTCGTCGTTCAGGTGCTGCGAGCGGATTTACTTCAAAATGCTAGTCGTCCTTTTTAAATTTGCCATAGCACTAGGGATTTGCATTAGGGTGACAAGCACGTGCTGCGTTTGATACTTAGCCGGAAAGGAGTTCATAAAATTACTTCAGAGAGCGCCCGAAGCAAATCAAGCCGCTAAAAGCACGACTTGAGTATATACTGCATCTGCCCGCATCATGCCGCTGCCATAAATACTCCAGCATAAATGAAGGTACCGCTTGGAACCCATCTCGCGCAGCTTTAAAATAGATACTGGATCGATCGGAGAAGGGTATCAATGTGCTAGAGTCTTTCCAGCGAGGCCAGCATACCGGCGACACATGACGTTGCACCCAACATTGTCTTGCTTGCCGCAGCTATGTTTGGAACACACATTTCTCCACGGCGCGTCAACTGGTGCGCCACGGCTCACGACGTGATGGCAAGCTTGTTGTACAGAAAGGTAGAGGAATCAACAAACTCTTAAAGTGGGCTACTATAGGCAGAGGCGAAACAGCACGTGGATTGGTTGATTGACGCAGGCTCAACATGCACAGCATTGGGAAACCGACGAGCTGCTAGGTACACACGGATATTCCCTTCTTCGACCATCGCGACTTGAGGCACCTGTCACAGAACGAAATCAATAAGCAGGTGGCGGGAACTTCTCTGAAGCCGCTAGTTTAGAATGGTATCTATTATGCCCCATAATGTTCGGTCAAGTCTCCTTTCAGTGTCCAAGCATCATGGAGAAAGCCAAGCATTGTGTAGCGCGCCGGGAAATTTTGAAATGCCGAGCGACAAGCCGATCCCAGCACATTTAAATAATTCCTTCCGCCTCCTGCACGCGCATGCGCACTCCAACGTACAGGGTGGAATGTTGTGCAAGATTGGGCGCACCACTCGAAAAACGCTGAAATACAATTTTCCTCACCAGAAAACATCACAAACAATTGCAAACGCAGAATCATCAAACGTCTCTTGAGTCTTTTAACACATGCAAGCAAGGATTGTGAGTGCTCCGATGAGGAACGCGAGATGGTTCTTTGTCTTTTCCTAGCAAACAAATTAATCAGGCAGTCTCTAGAGAACTTGCTGCAACTGTTGAACCGACGGAGCTTGCGAAGTAAGGACGATATTTTGCGACGGTCACTGCGAATTAGTCACTCTTTGCTGCTATGAGGTGGAACATGCTGCAGATCTGATGCTGTCTTTCCTTCGAGCCAGCAGATGCTGCTCACGTTGAGACTGGTAGTAGGCACCACAGTGGAAGGCAAAACAAGCTGCTGTGGTGATTCGCATTGCTGAGTGCTGCCACCTTTTTTTCCAAAGGAGTAGCGCACGCCCACTTTATTTATCTGGACCACAACAACTTACGGAGAAACACAGACTAAATTTCCCACAGTGTAGCTTGTGGAGAGTCACAAGCTAAATTTCTCACGACGACTGCGAAAATACATCGATACTTTTTCGCTGATTTGTTAGGTAGGCACCAGTGACTTTTTGAATGTTTAAATGCTCATCCGGAAGTTTAGTAAAAACATTTTGGTCACTTGAGCGACACAAAAAGTGCTATATTGAGACGGCGAGGCAGACAGCACACGGATCTCCGAAGGGAACTCTCAGTGCGATCACTTAAGGCAACGCAGGGGTAGTTCTCGGAGGTGGCGTTCGGTGTGGGCGCCATTAAACGCATTCAGGGTGCTCAGCAACCATGAAAGCAGAGTGTTACTTTGTCATCAGCAACAACATAGAACCAACACAATCCCTAAAGGGTTTCAATGCTGCTGGGACAGTCAGCACGAACAATTATTGTGAATTGACGTGGTGGACGTCGTCGTATTGCTGTACGGCATAACTGGCTACTGCCGGCAATAGATTCTTCCCATGGGCCTGGCGCCCATGAAAAGGCTGTGTCAAATCGCTTGCCGTCATTGTGAATGCCGATATAGAGTACACCTGCAGAGATACTGATGAAATTTAAAAATCCGCTGCCAGAACTCAGCACCATGTGGCAAAAATACACATTGACCTGCTGTTGCAAATGAAAAGAGCTCCCCCGAGCGTCGTGCATGAGACTGAGAAAGTGGCGGGCTGGTGAAATGTTTTTTACGTTCTACAATTTTTTCATCGATAACGCAAATTACGGAGCTCAATGTTCTTTACCCACATATCGTCCGGCAGAGACACAAACAATGCAACGCTTCAGCCGTGGAGGAACTTGGGCTTGACCGCATCGGCGATCATGGTCATGACGAAGTGTTATTTACGCAAACGATGCAAATGCGCAAGCAGACATAAACCCTATGCTAATTCAGATATTTAACCAATAAGAATCTCCGGCCAAACAAAGCCAGCGAATTGTTCAGCTACGGAAACATTCGACCCCTTCACAAGCATTTCTGATGTCGACAAATAGTCTTCATTTGAGTGCAACAGGAATGGCGAAGAAGAGATGTTCAACTCTTGTCAACATTTAAGATGCCTTCCATGAACGTTTGCAAATTCCCTACAATAACAAACAGTCTGCACTGCTGTTAACATCAGACTAGGTTGTAGAAGGAAGTATCGAGAGAATGCAGTGTTGTGGCCAGCCTGCGGGGTGTGCAGTGCCGATACCTGCAACATCACACGGTTTGCGTCAGATACGTGCAGTGAAGAAATAGAACCGAAAATGACATGCATTGCGCAATCACGCCCTTGACGTACTCGCTAAACGCAAACATCAAATGTTGATGTCTCAGACCTATCGTGTGGCGGGCAAATGAACTCAGCAAGGCGAAATAATACACACGCAAAGTCGCCTCAGCTGTTGTAACGTGCGTGTTGTATTTGCTCGGACATTTTACCCGGACCTCACAGTCCGTATATTCAGCGCTGCAAACAGCAGCTCGGAAACTGTGAGAACCGCATTAGATCGCAAAGCTCCAGAAGTAAACGCTAACTCCCTAACTAGAGCACTCACCAACACAGGTCTCGGGTGCTTCCACATGCCATGTTCGATTTATTCGCTCTATTAAACAAAAGACAAGTCGCGTGTGCGCAGTTTGGTGAACGGGTAACAGCCAATCCGTTCCCACACCTTAATGCTGCAGGACT
>NW_013651667.1:16549-21549 GCF_000499385.1 Eimeria necatrix | reverse complement strand
CAGCTGCTGCTGCTGCTGTAGTTGCTGCAACTTCAACAGCAGCAGCAGCAGCTGCTGTGGCTGCTGCAGCTGCTACAGTTGCTGCTGCTGCAGCTGCTACTGCTGCAGCTGTTGCGGTAGCTATTGCCGCAGCTGCTGCTGCTGCTGCTGCAGCAGCTGCTGCAGCAGCTGCTGCTGCAGCTGCTGCAGCAGCTGCTGCAGCAGCAGCAGCGCAAGCAGGCGTTGCTTGCGTTTCTCTTTTTGTTGCTTTCCTTTCGCGATTTGTTCTGCACAATTGAGTCCTTTGAGAACAGGGAAAGGTTTTGTCTGTTTCATCTTCTGAACTGAATTCAATTAAAATAAAAGTTCCATTAAAATTATTATTCCATTTAAATGATAATTCCATTTAAATGATAATTCCATTTAATTAATAACTCCATTTAATTAATAATTCCATTTAAACAATAATTCCATTTAATTAATAGTTCCATTTAATTAATAATTCCATTTAATTAATAATTCCATTTAAATAATAATTCCATTTAATTAATAATTCCATTAAAATTATAATTCCATTTAATTAATAATTCCATTAAAATTATAATTCCATTTAATTAATAATTCCATTTAAATAATAATTCCATTTAAATGCAACTTTTTCGAAATAGTCTTCACTTCATTTGCAACAAAAGCTGACTAACAATAAAAAGGAATTTCCTTCACTCATTCTTCTCCACCTCTTTCTAGTCATTTGTTAGCTGCTTCCCAAGATAGAATATTAATAGATTTTTACTGAGTATAATATATATATGTATATATATATAATATATATATATACATATATATATATAATATATATATATATATTATATATAGATATATATATATATATATATACATATATATATATATCTATATATAATGGACAGCTGCTGGCCAGCCAGGCCAGTGGCTGGTGACCAGTGGTCACCTGTAGTGTTTGCTGCAGAAGAAGTGACAGCGGCCTTTTTATATTCTTTGAGTGGCTGTGGGTGGCTAGAACGAAGCCTGGCTGTTTGCTGCTCGCTGCAGCAGCAGTTTTGTCATTTTAAATAAAATATTAAATATAAATAAAAGAGTAAATACAAATATAAAATATAAATATAATTATAAGAGTAAATATAAATATGAGGGCCTGAAGGCTTAGTCGTTTGCTGCAGCTTCTCGAGCTGCGCGGGAAACCTGAATCCGCTTCGATGTTGCAATCCTGTCTAAGACAGCGCGGCAGAGAGATCTCGCGGCGTTCACTCGGCGCGTGAAGATCCAAAAAAGAAAATATTCGAAAAGAAGTATTTTAAAAAGTATTTTAAAAAGTATTTTGAAATTTGAATTTGCGAAATTCGAAGTGGAGGCTGCGGTTTCCCCGGGGTGGTGTTGGGGTGTACGCGCAGCACCGCCGACTGCAGCGGCGCCTCGATGCAGTTTGGGGTTTCACTTTATTATTTTGTTTGCAGACACGAATAAATTGAGAGAAAATAAATTAAGAAGTAATATGGGTTTTAATTTTGGAAAAAGCGCGTGCGGATTTCGTTTTTGGAATTCGGAAATGGGAGAGAAAGCCACGGCGGACGCGGCTCGCAGGCGAACCGCTGGTCACCGCGGCCGACTCGCGGGAGCTTCGGCCGCGGGCTCGCAGTTCAGTTTGGAGTTTCATTATTGCATTTTCGAGTGAAATACTGCAAAAGAAGTTTCTAGAAGTTTCAATTTTGAAGTGATCGCGCGCGAAAAGGAAGATCTGGCTCGCTTTCCGCGTGCGACTTGGGCGGGCGGCGCGCGCGGCTGCGTGTCAGTGAGTGCTTGCGGGGTTTGGAGAGTCCAAAAGGCCTTCAAAGGAGTTTTTCGAAATGTTTTGGCGCAAAGAGCCCTGGAAGTTCGGCCTGTCGCTGGCGGCGGCGGCGTGGACGCACTCCTTCCTGCTGGCGGCCGCGGGCGGCTGGAACTTGCTGCTGTTTCTGCAAGTCTTCCCCTGGAAACGCAGCTTCACGGAGGCCGCAGTGGAGGCCTACTGGGGCCGCGGCGGCTTCGCTGCAGCGGCCCTTCGGGGGGGCTTTTTGGCCCTGGCCGTGGGCTTTTTGCTGCAGAGTCTGTTGACGGACTTGGCGATTTGCACTAAGTCCGCGCGGGCCGCGTTCTTGCTGGCCTGGCTGAACCTCTGCAGCAGCTTGCTGAGTCTGCTGCTGCTGCTGCACCTCTGGACGGCCTTCGGGGTGCTGCTGCTGTCTTCCAACGCCACTCTCGGAGAACTTGTCCTCTGGGGAAATCCAGATCTTCTTTATTCGGTCTTCTCCGCATTTCCCATGACTCGCGTCTACGCCTCTCTGGGGGCAGTCTTCGCCGCGGGCGGCTCTGGCTTCGAGGGCAAGAGCGCGCAGCAGCTGCGGCCCAGCAGCAGCAGCAGCAGCAGCAGCAGCAGCAGCAGCAGCAGCAGCAGCAGCAGCGGGACGCTGAAGATGGGGCCGCTGGGGACCTGGAAAGTGGGCCTTTCGCTGCAGCAAACTGCAGCGCTTTGGGGCCTCTTTTGCCTCGCAGTGGCCGTTTTGGACTTGAGCGTTTTTTGGATTAAAATCTCCGAAGACCCTCTCGTGAAAATGAACAAAATAGGACTTGTGTTTTTGGCGGAGGGCCTCACTTGCCTGTTTGCTGCAGTGGGGGCCCTGGCGGGCAGCGCAGCAGGGGCCCCCTTCTTCACGCTGTGCGCGCTGCTGTTCACTTTGCTGCTGCTGCCGCTCGCGCTGCTGCTGCTGCTGCTGCTGGGCAAGCCGCTGCTGTGGGGCGCAGCGCCGCTGCGGCAGCAGCTGGTCTTCAACTTCGCCAGTCTGCATGCGCTGGCGGCCCAGCTGGCCTTTCTCTCCACTTCTTGCTTCGCTGTTGCTGCTCTTTACAGTTTGCTGCGGACTCAGTCGCAAGCAGCAGCAGCAGCAGCAGCAGCAGCAGCAGCAGCGCCGCTGCAGCCCGTGGACTTGGAAGAAGAAAGCAAGCAGCTCCTCTCCGAGCCCTGACTTGAACGCCGCCGATCCTCCAGCTTCCCGCCTCCGTGAGCCTTCCAAAAACTCCATTTGCTTTTCATTTTCCATTTTTAATTTATTTTCAAATTTTCAAATCCGGAAGAAGAAGTTTTCGCCAGCTTTCCGCCCTCGAGCGCAAGTGCAGCTCCAGCCCCGCGGCCTCAGCTTTCTTGCAAAAGACCAGAAAGCCACTTTTAATAAAAGGTCCGCCTTTTCAATTCTATTTATTTGAAAGAATTTCAAATTCAAAACTTTATTTTACTTTATTTAATTCAGATTCGACATACACCCGAGCCCCCGCTTTCTTGAACTGCCCGCTGTCTGCTCGCCGCTGCAGCCACTGCACTTGCAAAACTAAAACCAAATGCACAAATCAAACGAATTCAACAAATTAAAACCAATTAAAACTAATTAAAAACAATTAAATCAAATGAAACTAATTAAGTTCATTGAAATTAGCGAGCTAGAGTTGAAAGACATTTCTGCTGCCGCAGGAATCTGAACAACGCAGCCGAACGGCGGCAGCAGCAGCAGCAGCAGCAGCAGCAACAGCAGCAGCAGCTAGATATAAAGAAATAAAGAACAAATAAAAATTAAAGAATTAAAAGAAAGAATAAATAAAAGAATTGAAGTCGGATTCCAAAATCAAGAAAATGCCGCTCGGCAAAACGTGAAATGGGAGTCGCCGCGGAGGCTCAGCGCAGGTAAGCGCGAACTACAAATTAAAAATAAACTAATATGCAAACAAAGTCTAAATTGCTTCCAACTTCCACTGCAGCAGCAGCAGCAGCAGCAGCAGCAGCAGCAGCAGCAGCAGCAGCAGCAGCAGCAGCAGCAGCAGCAGGAGCAGCTACTTGTCGAGGGCGTTGAGGGCTGCTGCTGCAGCAGCGGAAGCCCCCAGAAGAGCTTCGGCATATATTTCTTTGGCTTGTTTGGTGGGGGCGAGAGCTTCTGGTGCTGCAGCAGGCAAGCTGCTGAGAGCAGCAGCAATGGTTTCTGCTGCTGCTCTTGCTGCTTCCGTTTGCTGCTCGAGCCACTTCTTGAAGGCCTCAGTGCCCATGGACTGCAGCACTTGGACTTGGGAGTCTTTGGCAAGTGCAGCACGGAGCGCATGCAAGTCTGTTTCGAGTTTGAGGATTTCTGCTGCTTCCTGCTTCCTTTCCTCTTCCCGCGCTGCTGCTGCTGCTGCTGCTGCTGCTGCTGCTGGCGCTGCTGCTGCTGCGCCCCACGGCAGCCGCAGCAGCGCAGCAGTCCAGCGCAGCGCCCGCGCCGAAGAGCCCCGGAGGCCCTCGAGGGCCCTCGAGAGGGGCCCCTGAGCAGCAGCAGCAGCAGCAAGTTGTTTGCGTTGGATTTTGCTGCTGAGGGCCCCCAGCTCCTGCTGCAGCAGCTCCTGCTGCAGCAGCAGCTCCAGTTCTCGCCGCCAGGGGGCCCCTGGCCACACTCTGCGGGAGCCCCCGAGGATTTCGGAGATTCTGCTGCTGAGTTTTGCTGCTGCTGCTGCTTTGCTGCTGCTGCCGCTTTCCAGGAACTTGCTGCGCAGCAGCGCGATGTGTCTGTACACCCCGAGCGGCCTGCTGCAGCGCCGGTCCAGCGCCACTGCAGCAGCAGCTTTTGCTGCTGCTGCTGCTTCTCCAGCAGCAATTTGCTGCTTCAGTTTATAAATGGCCTCCAGCTGCGCCCTTTGCTGCTTCAGCAGCTGCAGCTCCAGCTCCAGGGCTTCCATTTCCTTTGCTGCTTCTTCCGGCAGCAGCAGCGCTGCTGCTGCTGCTGCTGCTGCTGCTGCGCCGTCCGGCTCGTCCTGCTGCTGCAGCGCAGCAGCTTCCTCCAGCTCCTCCTTTGCTGCCAGCAGCTGCTGCTGCAGCAGCCCCAGCCGCTGCTGCGCTGCTCTCACCTCCGGCAGCAGCTCCCCGTCCGCTGCATCTGCCCCCCCAGGCAGCAGCAAAACCCCAGCGGGGGGGGGCCCCCCGGGGGGCCCCC
>NW_013651667.1:10000-16449 GCF_000499385.1 Eimeria necatrix | reverse complement strand
GGGGGGGCCCACAGGGGGGCCCCCCCCGGGGGCCCCCCGGGGTGGGGCCCCCCGGGGGCCCCCACGGGGCCCCCCGGGGGGCCCCGGGAAGTACCCTCGGCCGGCAAAAAGGCCCCGAAACTCTTCAGACGCCGCAGACGCCGCCGCTTCTGCTCCAGGTAGTCCTGCAGCAGCAGCGGGGGGCCCCCCGCGGAGCTGGGGGGGGCCCCCGCAGGGGCCCCCGGGGAGGGCGCGCTGCTGCCGCTGCTGCTGCTGCTGCTGCCGCTGGCTGCTGCTGCGGCGCTCACTGCCACCTCCGCGGCCTCCCACACCCCGGGCTCCCCCCGCTGCTGCTGCTGCTGCTGCTGCTGCTGCAGCATCTGCGCGGAGTCGAAGGCGGGAGGCCGAAGGCGCAGCAGCCCGCAGCGCCGCGCCGCCCCTCAGGCCCGGAAAGAAGAAAGAGGCATTCAAATGCGCGGAAAAGGCAGCAAAAGAGTCCGCATTTGGTTCCTTTTTGACTTTCTCGCTCCCCAGCAGGTCCAAAAAGGAAAATTGAGCATTTAAATGGAGAAAAAAGTCCGAAAAATGCCAAAAAAGGAACTAAATGCCGCCAATATTGCCATGATCAGGAGGTTTCCCTCGGTGGAGCCGGAGCCGCGGGGGAGAAGCGCGGCGCTGCTGGCGAATTCAGCGGCTCTGAACTCCTCAAAAAGACTTCAAAGTGCGAAAATAAAACAAAAAATGAAATGCGGATTCGAAATATCCCAAAATGGTCGCGGGAGGCCGGAAGGGAGCGGGTTGGCAAGTGGTTGAGCTGTCTGTACACCGCAGGGTCCGGCGCGAAGCGCTGCGCAGTTTTCGCAAATTGAGAAATTCAAAAGAATTAATCTTCAAATTGAAAGTACTTGGATTTTAATTTCGTAAAAATGTTTTCTAAAAGACCCGAAGGCCCGCAAAAGCCGCTCTCTGCGGCCAAGCCGCTGGTTAGGACCCTCAGGGCTTTCTCGTGCAGCGCCGCCTCGGAGGTCCAGCAGAAAGCCGAAAGCGCGCGAAAAGAAACGAAAAGCGCCAAAGTTGAATTAAATTAATCCATTTAAATCAAAATAAATACTTTTTAATTCATTAAAAAGCTTTCTAACGCGAGAAAAAGAAATAAAGCCGCTTTCCGGACTCTCCACAGGCATGCAGACGGGCACTGACTGCCCTGCTCGAGACTGGCGCTGCGGAGAAAGAAGGCCAGCGGCGTTTGAAAATATCCTTTTGTTTTAAAAACAAAATAAATAATTAAATTAAATTAAATTAAATAATAAATTCAAAAAGAACTCAACGAAAGAATTTAATTCATTTCGTTCAAGTTCGCTCTTCTCCCATCGCCCCAGCCTTGCTGCGAGTGCTGCATCCCCGGAATGTTTACTTTGCAACTAAAAAGGTTCATTTAAATCCATTTCAAAGATTATAAATGGTTTATTTAAGTCCAATTCAAACATTATGAATGGTCTATTCGAATCTGTTTAAATATTTCAAAGAGAAGTTTCATTTAAATGCATTTTGAGGCTTTTCGGGTTTTCCGAAACACCGCGAACTGTCTTCCTAGTGCTCGGGTGTACGTACACCCCAACTGCTGCGCCTTTGGTGGACCCGAAAACTCTTTTCCAGTTTTCAATTCATTCAATTAAATTCAACTTTCAGTTTTATTCATTTAATTGCAGTTTCCAATATCCGTTTTCCTCGCCCTAAACCCTAAACCCTAAACCCTAAACCCTAAACCCTAAATTTCATGGATTTGTTTGTTTCTTTGATTTGCTGCAAACCCTCGAAGCTTGACTTTAAGCCGAACATAAACAACAAAAAGCTTAAAATGAATTTCATTTAAAATAATTTATTTTTAAAATTCCAAAAAGGATTTTTTGTTACAGCTACAGCGGGAATTCAGTTCGGGTGTACGTACACCCGACGCAGTTGCACATTTTAATTTTCTTTCTTTTGAAGTAGTCAGCAGATTAAATAAATAAATCAATTAATGCTGCTGCTGCTGCTGCTGCTGCTGCTGCTGCTGCAGCAAAGCCCTTTTTTCTTTCTTTTTAAATTGTTTTTCTAATTTGTCTTTTTCTTATTTATCCATTTTTATGATTTTATTTTTTTCACTTCTTCATTTGGCCTTTTTGTTTTTTTGCTTTTCCGTTTTATTATTTTCTTACTTATTCGTCTGCTGATTTATGTTCTAATTAATTTAATTAATTTATTTAATTTATTTAATTTATTAAATTTTTTAAATTTATTTGTTTATTTTAATTAATTAATTAATTTGTTTATTTGTTTGCACAAATTATGCAGCGAGTTGGAAATTGGAGAATTCGCAGAGGAGAAAAACAAAGAAAAGCTCTTTTATAAAAGCAAATAATCAGAAAAGGAAACTAGATAAAAAGAAAAAGAAAATAAATAAAAAGAAAAAGAAAATAATGGAAATAAATAAATAAATGAAATGAATAAAGAAAGAAATAACTAAGAAGGAAAAAAATGCACAAAAAGAAATGAAAATACATAAATAAACAGGGGGAGTAAAAGGAACTTAATAAAAAGAAGCAAAAACAAATAAATTGAAGTAAATCAAAGGACATAAATAAAAAGAAATGAAAAGGAAAAAATGAGAAGAAATAAATAAAAAGAAATAAAAGGAAAAAAAGAATAAAAGAAAACAATAAAAAGAAAAATGCAAAAGCCTTTGAATCTGCTGCTTCATTTTCTTTAAAAGAGTATATTGTCAAATACTATTAAAAGGAAATAAATAAAAATGTTTTAATTCATTAAATCAAATTAATTGATTTGAATTCATTAAATGAAAGTATAATGAGATAATTAGACATTGAATGCATGCAATTGGCACAAAAAACGAATAAAAATAAAAAAAAATAAAATAAAAGAATAAAGTAAAAAATAAAATGCAGGAGCTGATCAGCAACGCTCCAGAAAGAG
Source organism: Eimeria necatrix (assembly GCF_000499385.1). Classification (NCBI taxonomy): domain Eukaryota; phylum Apicomplexa; class Conoidasida; order Eucoccidiorida; family Eimeriidae; genus Eimeria; species Eimeria necatrix. The sequence continues at coordinate 13,497 of NW_013651667.1, read as the reverse complement.
CTGCTCTCCTTTTTTCCCTTTTTGTTTTGAGCTTAACTAAATTAAATTAAATTAAATTAAATTAAATTAAATTAAATTAAATTAAATTAAATTAAATTAACTTAAACGGAATTAAGTTAAGTTAAATTAAAAAGAGAAAAATCCAAAATAAAGAGGGTTTAAGCGTTCAGCGAGTATGGAGGGTCGGAAAAGTGCATATTCAGAAAGGCAAATGAGGCAAAAAGGAAATAAGTTGAAATAAATAATTAAAAAAAGGATTAAAATAAATAAAAAGAATAAAATTAATAAAAATAAATGAAAATTAGAGAAAGTTGAACAGCTTTTTCGGTGAACAAGCGCAGCGGCGGGTGTCTGTACACCTGGAGCTGCGCAGTTGCCTCTCGAAGCTGCCGCTTTCACTTCTTTCGACAAATTGGAATTCAAAAAAAGAAAAGTGAATTAAAGTGAATTAAAATGAATTAAAATGAATTAAAATGAATTTAAACGAAAGAGTTCGGCGCCAAATAAGGTGAGACAAGCTGGAGACTTGAGGTGTATGTACACCGCAGACACGCATGCGCAGTCGTCGGCTGGGGCTGGCTGGCGCCATTTTCGGCGATTTTGGAGTTAAATGGACCTTTAAATGCGCAATTGAAGCGAGAAATTCATTTAATTCCTTTTTAGTTCTCTTAGTTGCTCGCAATTATGTGAAAATGCCGAGAAATCCCTTCAATGTCGCGGCGCTTCCCCCCGTGCCCCCCCGAGTGGCCGCCGCGGTCACTCGAAAAATCGAAAACGCCCAAATCTATGATGCTCACCAGCTAATTAAAACATTTGCAAACAGGCAAGTAATTCAAAAACTCTTTTATTTCTTTTTCTTTTTATTTCTAATCTTATTTCTAATTCTTCTTCACCAACTCAAACTCTCGCCGCGCCGCTCGAACCCCCAGCGGGTCTAGCCCCACTTCCCGCAGCCCCTGCCAAACGGGGGCCCCTGGGGGCCCCCCGGGGGCCCCCTGGGGGCCCCTTGGGGGCCTCTCCTGGGTTTGGGGGCCCTTGGGGGGCCCCAGGGGGCCTCTGGGGGCCAGCTAGGGTCAATTAGGGTACTGAGAAACCCAGGGGGCCCCAGAGGCCCCCTAGGATAGTTCGGGGGGCCCCTGGGGGCCCCGTAGGGGCTCTAAACCACTGGGGGCCCCCTCATACATTTGGGGGCCCCTTGGGGCCCCCTTTGGGGCCCCAGGGGGCCCCCGGGGGCCCCCAGGGGGCCCCCAGCTTCTTAAATTCCCCAGAGGCTCCCAGGGGCCCCCCAGGGGCCCCCCAGGGGCCCCCCAGGGGCCCCTGTGATGAAACCAAAACACTTCATCTAATTCTCTTCTTTGTAATTAATTAATTATTTCAATTGATAATTAATTAACTAATTAACTATTTTATTTGTTTAATTATTTAATTAATTAACCAATTAATTAATTAATTAATTATTTATTTATTGATTTATTGATTTATTTATTCATTTATGTATGAACAGATACATCAGCAAAGGAGAGCCGGAAGTGTCTGTGGCCATTTGCAAAGAATTTGCTCTGCAGCTTTCAGGTAATAAATAAATAAATAAATAAATAAATAAATAAATAAATAAATAAATAAATAAATAAATAAATAAATAAATAAATAAATAAATAAATGTTTATTTTTATTTATTTATTTACAGAAAAGGGATATGGCGGCCTCTCTTTGGACCTCGCGGGTTTAATTTTGGATTTTTTTGTGCAGCAAAATGAAAGGCCCAGCGAGGACCAAATAGAACTAGTACAAACCCTAAACCCTAAACCCTAAACCCTAAACCCTAAACCCTAGACATTAAACCCTAAGCCCTAGCGCGTGGTTGTTTGCGGCGAGCTGCGTGCGGCAGACTTGTCGCGGAGGAGCGGGCCGGCGGCTGGAAAAAGAAATTTAGGATTTAGGGTTTGGGGTTTAGGGTTTAGGGTTTAGGGTTTAGGGTTTAGGGTTTAGGGTTTAGGGTTTGCTGCAGGCAGCGAAGCTCCTGGAGGCGGCCACAGAGCGGGTCGAGGGAGGGCCCACCGCGAAGGAGATCTCAGTTTATGTCAGCAGGTGCAAACCCTAATCCAAACCCTAAACCCTAAACCCTAAACCCTAAACCCTAAACCCTAAACCCTAGTTCTCAATTGGGCCTCCACGCCAGGGGGGTCGATGCAGCCAAAATCGAGCCGTTCCCGCTGCCCTCCCTCAAACCCCCTTCCTGACACCTAGGGTTTAGGGTTTAGGGTTTAGGGTTTAGGGTTTAGGGTTTAGGGTTTAGGGTTTTGCATGCAGAGCCATTAAGTGGAGCCGCACCCCAGAAGACTCTGTGGGGTCTCTGCGGCTGCATGCAGCAGCAGCAGCAGCAAATTTTAAAATGAAGAATTACAGCAGCTGCCAGGTTTGTTTTAATTAATTATTTAAATAAAATAATTTAATTAATTAATTATTTATTTAAATAAATTAATTCATTTAAATAATTAATTAATTATTTAGATAAAATAATTCATTTAAATAATTAATTAATTATTTAAATTAATTCATTTAGATAACTAATTTATTTTTTACGGGGAATAAAAGGGAATAAAAATCAAAAATTAAAAAATTAATAAATAAATAAATCAACAATATTTATAGCAATTAATAATTATAAATCAGCAAAAAGAATTAAAAGTGAAAACAAAATAAAAATAAAAATTAAAAAGTAAAATAAAAATAAAATAAAAATAATTTATTTCTCTTTTTGCTTTTAGGGTCATTTGGTTTATTGCGGAGACGCAGAGGCCCTCAGAAACTTGGTGAGATAAATAAATAAATAAATAAATAAATAAATAAATAAATAAATAAATAAATAACTTAATAAATAAATAAATAAATAAATAAATATATATATATATGTATATATATATATATATAAAAGTAAATAAGTGAACAAATAAATAAATAAACAAACAAACAAATAAATAAATAAACAAGTAGATAAATAAATAAACAAACAAATAAACAAACAAACAAACAAACAAACAAATAAATAAATAAATAAATAAATAAATAAATAAAAACAAATAATTAATTTCTTTTTTCTGCAGCTAAAGGCCTGGGCCCCGCTAGGGTACCCCAGCGAGCGGGACTTATTTTATTTGCGTCTCGTTTTAATTCTTTTATTTCTAAATCGACAAAAAGTGGCATTTGAACTCATCCACAAAGAAATCTTCCAAACTCCCCTCCAAAAGGGCCTCCAAACCCATTCTTTCGAGGGGCCCCCCTCCCTGGGGGCCCCCCAGGGGGCCCCCCAGGGGGCCCCCCTGGGGGCCCCCCCGGGGGCCCCCCCGGGGGCCCCCCTGGGGGGCCCCCCAAGTGCAGGGGGCCCCCCCGGGGGCCCCCAGGGGCCCCCCGGGGGCCCCCAGGCCCAGGTGGGGGCCCCCGGGGGCCCCCACGGGGGGGCCCCCGGGGGGGCCCCCGGGGGGCCCCCAGGGGCCCCG
>NW_013651667.1:0-2500 GCF_000499385.1 Eimeria necatrix | reverse complement strand
TAAAAAAAGAAATAAATAATTAAAATGAATTAAAATGAATTAAAATGGATTAAAATGAATTAAAATGAACTAAAATGAATCTAAATTGATTAAAAAGGAAGTAAAATCAAACAAAATGAATCAAAATTAATTAAAAATGAATCTAAATTGAATTAAATAAATCTAAAATGGTAAAAAATAGATCAAAAAATTGAATTAAAATTGAATTAAAATTGAATTAAAATAATTCTAAAATAATTAAAAGTGAATTAAAAATGAATTAAAAACAAATAAACAAATCCAAATTAGTTAAAAATGAATTAAAATTATTTAAAAATCAATTTAAATGAATCAGAAATAACAAATAAAAACGAAACCAATTAAAACAAATCGAAATTAATTAAAATAAAATTAATTAAAATTAGTCAAATCAAATTAAATAAATTAAAATAAATAAAAATAATTTAAGGCAAATAAAAACAAATTTTAAACAAATAAAATAATTTGAATAAATGAAATACCATAAAAGGAATTATTGATAAATAAAAATAGTAATAAATGAATTTAAAATAATTAAAAATAATTATAAATTAATAAATGAATAAATAACCAAATAATAAATATCAACAAATAAGTAATTACAAATAATGAATAAACAAACAAACAAATGAATAAATAAATAGATAATAAATAAATAAATAAATAAATAGAACAAACAGATAAATAAACAAATAAATAAATGAAACAAATAAATAAAATAATGAATAAATAGATAAATAAATAAACAAGTAAATAAATAAATAAATAAATAAATAAATAAATAAATAAATAAATAAATAAGTAAATAAATAAATAAAATTAATTAAAATAAATAAATAAATAAAATTAATTAAAATAAAGTTCTCACTTGATGTCCTCCAGCAGCACAAAGCCCGAAAAGTCTGTTGCAGCAACAGGCCTGTATTTGCAGCTGCTGCTGCTGCTGCTGCTGCTGCTGCTGCTGCTGCTGCTGCTGCTGCTGCTGCAGTTAAGTCTCATATAAATCTTCTGGGCCTCCAGCACGCGGCAAGGGCTGTACATGTAAATCTGAAAACAACAGAAACATGCTGCTGCTGCTGCTGCTGCTGCAGCTGCTGCTGCTGCAGCAGCAGCTGCTGCTGCAGCAGCTGCTGCTGCTGCAGCAGCTGCTGCTGCTGGTGGTGCTGCTGGTGCTGTTGCTGCTGCTTGTGCTGCTGGCGCTGCTGTTGCTGCTGCTGCTGTTGGTGCGGCTGCTGCTGCAGCTGCTGCTGCTGGTGCAGCTGCTGCTGCTGCTGCTGTTGGTGCTTCTGAGGTGAGTTGTTGAGGGCTGTGGTGGTGGCTCTAAACTCTAAACCCTAAACCCTAAACCCTAAACCCTAAACCCTAATTTCTTACTGGGGAGTCGCCTTGCTCTTTATTCTTTTCTGTCTTTTGCGTCGCCGCAGGTGCATTTTCTCTGAAAAACAAAAAGTAAAAGATAAAAATGCTGCTGTTGCTGCTGCTGCTGCTGCTGCTGTTGCTGCTGCTGCTGCTGCTGTTGCTGCTGCTGCTGCTGTTGCTGCTGCTGCTTACTTTTTTGCTTCCTCAGGCTTGGCGCCGTCAACAGCCATTTCGTTCCTTCAACATAACACCCAGCAGCAAACCCTAAACCCTAAACCCTAAACCCTAAACCCTAAACCCTAAACCCTAAGCCCTCAGCCTTAAGCCCTCCGCCGAGTTATGTGAGGCCTCACTCTTCTGCTGCTCCTTTTGCTGCTGCAGACAAACAAGCAGCAGCAGCATTATAATTCATTTAAAATAAATAAAATAAATAATTTATTTATTTATTTTAAAATAAATAAATAACTTATTTATTTTAAAATAAATAAATAAAATTATTTTTGTTTTAAATTTGTTTAAAACAAACACACAATTTCAATCCCAGCGGCGCCTCTTCGCCGCCCACCCTAAACCCTAAACCCTAAACCCTAAACCCTAAACCCTAAACCCTAAACCCTGGGCGGGAAGCAGCGCACGCTGAGGGATGCGCAGCAGGCCACAAGCAGCGAACGGGAAGGTCGAAAGCCTCAAACGCTCAAAACCGAACCCTAAACCCTAAACCCTAGTTTAGGGTTTAGGGCTTGCGACCCTAAACCCTAACAGTACGCAATAAATAACACACAGTAGAAAATGACTCATAAACCCCAAAGCCTGAACAATAAACCCTCAATAATCAACAATAAACATTAAACCCTAAACCCTAAACCCTAAACCCTAGAACCTATATCCTGAAGCCTAAACCCTGAACCCTAAATTAGGGTTTGGCAGCCCTGCAGAAAAGCGCGCAGCTGCTTCGTCGCACAAAGCCACCCCAGGCCACATAGGAGGGCTCAGAAGCATATTAGGGTTTAGGGTTTAGGGTTTAGGGTTTAGGGTTTATGCACTCCTGCGTCCAGCAAACCCGCGGAAACAAGAGCCCCAAACCTCGCCAGAGGGTCTCAAAGCTCATTGGGGTTTGCGGCCA
>NW_013651666.1:90807-147397 GCF_000499385.1 Eimeria necatrix | reverse complement strand
GGGGCCCCCCCCCGGGGGCCCCCCCCGCCGCGCGCCCCGGCGCAGCGTTGGCGGCCGCAGCGGCGCCGCCGCGCCTCCGCCTGCGCCGCCTTCGCCGCCGCTGCTGCTGCTGCTGCTGCTGCTGCTGCTGCTGCTGCTGCTGCTGCGGCTCGGGGTAGAGCCGCGGCGCTGCTGCCTCGCTGAGCGACACGGGCCACAGCGGAGGCAGCGAGGCCTGCTCCGTCAGGGGGCCCCTCAAGTAAGAAAGATAGTCTGGAGAACAAGCATCGAAGGGGAGGGCCCTGAACAGCAGCAAAGCCAGCAGCTGCGGCAAAAACAGACCCAGCAGCAAATCCACCACCAGCGCTGCTACGCCCCCCACCAGACACAGGCCCCCCACAGACCCTCCCCACCGCATGCACCCCCGCAGGGGGCCCCCCGGGGGGCCCCCCCGGGGGGCCCCCCGGAGGGGCCCCCGGGGGCCCCCGCTGTGGGGGCCCCCGAGGGGGGCCCCACAGGGGGCCCCGGAGAGGCAGCAGCCTCCAGCGCGGGGACGGAGGGGGAGGCCAGGGGCAGGTCGCCGGCTGCTGCAGCGGCGGCGGTTTGCTGCTGCTGCTGCTGCTGCTCGCGTCTGCTGCAGTCCGCGAGAGCAGCAGCAAGGCGCTGCTGCTGGCGAAGGGCCCCCGGCCACCCCGCACAAATCTTGAAGCGCAGCACAACTTGCTGCAGCGTAGCAGCAAGCTGCAGCTTGCTGCAGGGGCCCCCAAGGGCCCCCCAGACCCGCAGCCCGCAGAGGCCCGCGCAGAAGTGGCCCCACAGCTTCAGCAGCAGCAGCAGCAGCCAGCACAGGGGGCCCCACAGGCCCCGCCCGCAGCCCTGCGCGGGGGCCCCCGCCAGCGGCTGCTGCTGCTGCTGCAGCAGCAGCAGCACCTGCTCCTCCTCCTCCTGCTGCTGCTGCTGCTGCTGCTGCGGCGGCCGCTTGCCGTTCGGGCGGTCCTTCGTGCGGCTGCCGATGCCGCCAGCGTGAGCTGCTGCTGCTGCTGCTGCTGCTGCTGCTGCTGCCTGCTGTCGCAGCTGCAGCAGCCTCCAGCAGTGCAGCTGCTGCTGCATGCTGTTGTAGACTGCAGCAGAGACGTTGAGCAGCGCGAGAGAGGCCTCAAAGCCGCACAGCTGCTCGTCCCCAGGTCCCTGCAGCTGCTGCTGCTGCAGCTGCAGCTGCTGCTGCTGCTGCTGCTGCTGCTGCTGCTGGAGGCCCTCTCCAATGCCCTGTGCTACTTGGCGCAGCAACTCCCGTGCTGCTGTTGGTCTCTGGGCAAACGCAGCAGCAGCAGCAGCTTGAGCTGCGTCGTGGGGAGCAGCAGCTAAAGTGCTGCTGCTCACCCAGAAAGGCAAACTGTACAAAAACACGACGCAACGGGAAGCAGCAGCAGCAGCTGCTGCTGCTGCTGTGGCAGCTTCAGTGGCTTCGGGCGTTGCTGCTGCTGCTGCTGCTGCTGCTGCTGCTGCTGCTGCTGGGGGGCCCTCGCCAGCAGCAGTGTCCGCCCCTGAGGCTTCCCCAAAGTGCCTCCTCCACTCCACTCCTGCTGCAGCAGCAAAGCCTGCACTTGCTGCAGCAGCAAAGCCTGCACTTGCTGCAGCAGTTGCTGCTGCTGTTGCTGCTGTTGCTGCGTGCGAGACGACGCTGAGCGGCACAGGAAGGCCTGTGCCTTCGTCTAGCCACAGGTCCAGCCAAACGCCTGAGCTAAACCCCTGCTGCTGCTGCTGCTGCTGCTGCTGCTGCTGCTGCTGCTGCACTTTGTCAAAGGGGCAAACTGCCTCGGGGTCCGGCCCTCGCCACCAGCCAATGAGCTGCACCGCCTGCGGCAGCACGTGGTAGTCTAGAACGAGGTCTTGCTCCTCTCCATTGCTGCTGCTGCTGCTGCTGCTGCTGCTGCTGCTGCTGCTGCTACTGCTGCTGCCGTTGCTGCTGCTACTGTTGCTGCTGCAGTCGCCGTCGCTGCTGCTGCTGCTGCTGCTGCTGTTGCTGCTGCAGTCGCCGTCACTGCTGCTGCTGCTGCTGCTGCTGCTGCTGCAGTCGCCGCTGCTGCTGCTGCTGCTGCTGCTGCAGTCGCCGCTGCTGCTGCTGCTGCTTCCCTCGCGGAGCGGGGGCTGGCGCGCTGCTGCAGGCCTGAGCAGCCGCTGGTTCAGCTGCAGCAGGAACAGCGCAGCCAGCTGCGGCGGCAGCGGCGGCAGCAGCCCGCATGCAATGGCCGTGCCATCTGGCAAGCCCCACCCCACAAGCCAGCCTTTGCGGGCCTGGAGGAGAGTTAAGGGGAAGAAGAGGCGGAAGAGCTTCGAGCAGACGACAGGGAGGGTCGGGGGGACCTCGGGGGCCCCCAGGGGGCCCCCGGGGGCCCCCCGCGCGGCCGCGGGGGCCCCCGGGGGGCCCCTAGGGGCCCCCGCTGCTGCGCCCCCCGCTGCAGCTAGGGCCAGCGCAGGCACGCCCGCAGCCATTGCTGCTGCGGAGGTGCACGCAGGGGGGGTCACTGGCAGCAGCGGGGCAGCAGCGGGGGGCCAAGGAGAGAGAAGAGACGAAGTTTAAAAGATTTAAATGCATTTTAATGTTTTTCAGAGCCTAAGACTCCACCTAAAGCTGCTTTCAGGGGCCGGGAGGCCCCACTGGCGAGGCTACAGCTGCGGCGGCCGCGGTCCGCTGCTGCGGCTGCTGCTCTAACCCTCCCGATGCTGCTGCCTCCACAGAAAACGAGTCTTTTTAGACACTTTTAAGCAGCAGAGTTAAATGTCTTTGCTCAAACCGCACGCAGACATGCGCAGCAGCAGCAGCAGCAGCAGCAGCAGCAGCAGCTGTCCTGGGTGCCACCACCAGCAGTCACTGAAGGCTTCTCCTGCTGCCGGGGGCCCCTGTTCCCCCTTATTTTGGAGTTGCAGCCGAACAAAACCCAAAAATTATATTTATTAAAGTGCTTTTAAGTTCAAAGACACAAATGAAACTGAAATAGCAGCGGAGTGGGCGCAGCAACCCCCCCGAAGCTGCTGCGCTGGCCTGTGAGCCATCCTGGCGCCCAGCGGCCGCGCGCCAATTGACTTTATTCCTCACGTTTCAGCCAGTTTTTAAATATTATAAAATGTTAATAAGTATTTAGTAAAATCTAGAAAATATAAATCTCTGTTTTTCGCGCTGCAGCCGCAGCCTGCTCCCCCATGGCTGCACGCTGGACGCCTCCAGCTGCAGCGAGCAGGTCTACAGGTCTTGCACTTTCCCAATCCACAAACCGCCTTAAACCCTAAACCCTAAACCCTAAACCCTAAACCCTGCAGGGCATCAGCGCCTCAGAGAGCTGTGCTGCTTCCCTGGGGATCCGGCGAGCTCATTGAGTGCCACTGGCTGCTGTGCCCTGCAGCAGCAGCGCAGCAGCAGTGCAGCAGCAGCGCAGCAGCAGCCGCTGCTGCTCCACTGCAACCTGCACAAAGCAGCATCAAATCTTTTCCCCTGAAGACAGAGGGGCTGAGCCGGCCTAAGAAGTGTTTTGTAACTAGAAAGAGAAAAACCCTTTTTTGGGGTTTTTGTTGGGGTTTGGGTTACTTGAATTCTGCTTCTGTGGCTTTGGAGTGCAGCTCTGGGTAATTCTCTTAGGGTTTAAGAGCCTCAGGATTCGCCTTTTAAGGGTTTAGGAGCCCGAGGGTTTAAGCTTTTAGGGTTTAAGCTTTTAGGGTTTAAGAGCCCGAGGGTTTAAGCTTTCACTGCTTTGGAGCCTGAGGGTTTGCGCTTCTAGGGTTTAGGAGCCTGAGGGTTTGTTTCTGCTAGGGTTTAGGGCGGCGTCTGTGGCCCTGCGCCGTAGGCATTTTGGAGGTTTAGGGTTTAGGGTTTAGGGTTTGGGAAAGAGCAAAGGAGCCATTTCTTTTGCTTTTTCTTCTGGATGGTGAAATATTGCGAATTAAATACTTTAATTTCACAGAATAGGATTCATAAAAAGAAAGAAATTGACTTTTAACTAATTTAAATTCAATTTTAAATAAATTTCTTTTTCTGTGCGCCTAAGAGCCACACAAGCTCCGTGTCTTTTTGGGGCTTGTCTTTCAGCGCATGCAACACTTGGGGCTTTTGCTGCAGTCTTTTTCGCTGCTGAGGGCCTTTTTGGCTGGCCGTGGCCGCGCTGCGTGGCCAGCAGCAGCAGCAGCAGCAACAGCAGCAGCAGCAACAGCAGCAGCAGCAGCAGCAGCGAAATACCCTTTTTGCCTTCCTTTAAAACCAGAGAAATAGGATAAGAGAGGCAGCAGCAAACTGTTTGGATAGCGCCCCCATTGCCGTCTAAAGCTTTCTCTTTCTTTTGTATAAATATATTTATTTATTTATTTATTTATTTATTTATTTATTTATTTATTTGTTTGTTTGTTTATTTATATTTTTATGGGGAATTGGAAAGGACTTAAGTGCTGCTGCTCGCGAGGCTCCACAGTTGGCGCTGCCTTGGCCTGCAGCAGCAGCAGCTGCTGCTGCTTTATTATACCCTTTTGCTGCTGCAGCAGTTTGCTGCTTTAAGCAGCAAAACTCCCGCCAGGGTCACCTCCCCACAGCGTGAGGTGGCCCCTAGGGGGGCCCCCCAGGGGGCCCCAAGGGGGGCCCCCATGGGGCCCCAAGGGGGGCCCCCAGGGGGCCCCCAGGGGGCCCCCAGGGGGGCCCCCAGAGACCCTGCATGCAGCTAGCTGCAGAGGGGGGGAAGCAGCCAGTGAGGCTGCAAGGAAAACACTGCAGCAAATGGGTTTTCTGCAGCTGCTGCCAGCTCAGCAGCAGCAAACTGCAAAGGAGCCTCTGCTGCAGCACAGGAAACTGCTGCTGCTGCTGCTGCTGCTGCTGCTAGCCTCGCTTCCCTCGCAGCTGCTGCTGCGCCTGCTCGAGCAGGTCCACTGAAGCCCCGCCACGCCGTAAACCCTAACCCCTAAACCCTAGACGCGAAACCCTAAACCCTAAACCCTACGATTTGCTGCAGCACGCGGCCCTGGAGAACAACTAGCATGGCTTTTTAGCCCTAGAGGGGGGGAAATGGTATTTATATTGTGGCCTGCTGCTGGTGTGTGGGGCCCCGCGAATTGCTGCTGCACACACCCAGAGCGGGGGGCCTCTGGGGGCCCGAAGCCCGCCTCTAGCCGCTGCAGCTAGCTGCAGCAGCTAGCTGCAGCTAGCCAGCAGCAGCAAAGGCTAGCTGCTGCGTTGTGTGCTGGCTAGCAGGCCAGCTGCATGCATGCTGCGAAGGACTGCGCGCGGAGGCCCCAAGGTGACCAGTGGAGATGTCTGGGGCGCGCGGATTGCGCGTTTTTTGCGTTTTTTTGTCTTAATACACTTTTCTTTCGAGAGCATTTGTTGAAAAGTCTCGAACAAAGAATTAAGTGCACTTTTTTGGCCGCGTGCGAGCCAGTTTCCGCCGTCGAAGCAGCAGCTGCTTCAGGACTCTGTCCGGTGCTGGGCGTCGCAGGCTGCAGGTTGTGCGCGCGGCGGCGGCGCCGGCCGAGTTGTTTGTGTGGGAAAAAAGAAAGTAAAATTGAATTTCAAATGTGAAAAGGGAAATACAATTCTCGTTTGAGGGCTTTTTCTCGCCAGTCGCCGCAGCAGCACTCGACGCGCCGGCGCCACCGCGGCACACCAGCGGTCAGCCGAGACACCGGTTGCCGCCAGCTTCCCGGCTTTTTCTCACTGTTTTTCTTTCTTACATTTTGCAAAGGAACTTCTCTTTAAAACTGACCCATTTGGCCTTCTGCTGCTGCCCCCGGCCCGCGCGAAGTGCTGCTGCTGCGCCCTGCAGCTCCCGCGGCCGGAGTTCCGCAGCCCTCTGGGCAACAATGCATGCGGTGTCTTTACAGGCCGCGGATTTCAGGTGTACGTACACTGCAGGAGGGAGCTTTCGAGCCTCCTGAGCGGCGCTTTTGGCGGCCCTGGGCCCCGCGTCTCTGGCGGGGCGAACTAGGCGGGTCGGAGAGCCCGAGAGGGGCCCCGGGGGCCCCCAAAAAGCCCTTTTTGGCGCTTTGCTGCTGCCAAAATGAGCTGCTGCAGCTGCGAATGCGCGGAAAGCCGCGAGGCCGACACTCTGGTGACGCGGGAGCAGCAGCCCGCGCAGCCGCTGCAGTTCCTCGTGGCTGGAAAGTCCATTCAACATCCTCAAAAGGCTCTCTCGAGGTCCATCAATGGAGATGCATTTGCAATGGACCACCATGTGCGCCCCGCCAGGACCACTGGTCACCCCCAGCCGCTGGACCCTCTTAGCTGGCACTTGGCAGCAAACTGCTCTTCTCTTAGCAGCAAATAGCTCACTATTTTAGCAGCAAATACCTCACTATTTTAGCAGCAAACTGCTCTTCTCTTAGCAGCAAATAGCTCTTCTTTTAGCAGCAAGTGGCTCTTCTTTTAGCAGCAAGTGGCTCCTCTTTTAGCAGCAAATAACCCGTTCTCTTAGCAACAAAAAGCTCTTCTTTTAGCAGCAAATAGCTCTTCTCTTAGCAGCGAATAGCTCACTATTTTAGCAACAAACAGCTCTTCTCTTAGCAGCAAGTAGCTCACTATTTTAGCAGCAAACAGCGCTTCTCTAAGCAGCAAACAGCTCTTCTTTCAGCAGCAAGCAGCTCTTCTTTTAGCAGCAAACAGCTCTTCTTTAAGCAGCAAACAGCTCTTCTTTAAGCAGCAAGTAGCTTATTCTTTTGTCAGCAAATTGCTCTTCTTTTGGCAGCAAGTAGTTCATTCTTTTAGCAGCAAATGGCTCTTCTTTTAGCAGCAAATGGCTCTTCTTTTAGCAGCAAATGGCTCTCGTTTTAGCAGCAAACAGCCTTCTGTCAGCCTCAAATATCTCGCTCTGTTGGCCTCAAATAGCTCTTTCTGTTGGGGTTAAATGGGTCTTTCTGTTGGGTTTAAAAGTCTTTTCTGTTGGACTTGTGGGAAAGCAGTGCGAGGGTTTGGGGTTTGTGGTTTGTGGCGGAGGTTTTGGGAATTGCGGACGGAGTGAGCACAGTGGAAGACGAGGGTTTGGACCCTTCGGAGTTGCCTGCGGAGTTGCTGGAGTTGTGCGTGCGGGAGAGTCGGGCGCGGCTGGAGAACGGGGCGCTCTTTGAGTTGGAGACGGAGGAGGCGTTGAGTGCGTTGGGCGTGGGGGGCCCCGCGGGGGCCCCCTGGGGCCCCGGGGGGGCCCCCTGGGGGCCCCCCGAGCCGCCGCTGAGCGTGCTGGCGAGGGCCTCGCTGCAGTGCCGCAGCTTCGGGGCCACCACCTGCGTGCTGGGGCTGCTGGAGGGGCGGCGGCTGTGGTCCGCGAACATCGGGGACTCGCAGCTGCTGCTGCTGCGGAGGACGGGGGCCCCCCCCAAGAGGTACCCGGGGCCCCTCGAGTTCTCCCACGCCAGCTGCCACACCTGCAGGGCCCGCGTGGCCAACCCGCAGGCCTACGGCGGCTACCAGGTGGTCTACCGCACGGAGGCGCAGCAGCACTTCTTCAACTGCCCCTTTCAGATTTCGCGCATGCCCGACTGCGACTGTTCGCAGCAGGCGCTGCTGCAGCGCACGGCGCAGGCGGCCCGCGTGGGGTCTGCTGCAGTCCAGCCCGGCGATATTGTGCTGCTGGGCTCCGATGGACTTTTCGACAACTTGTTTGACGACGATCTTCTCGACACTTTCAACCAACTTTGCTGGAACAACGCCCCTCCCGGAAAGCCCCCCGCCTGCCACCCCGCCGTCCTCGTCGACGCGCTTCTCGAGGTCCAAATATGCCCAAACCCTAAACCCTAAACCCTAAACCCTAAACCCTAAACCCTAAACCGTGGCTCGGGGGCTCGAGCCGGGGGTTCCGCGCGCAGGCTGCCCTGGGGACGTGGGGAACACCGAAAACTGGGGATGGCACGTTTGGCGCTGAGACGCAAATCCTGCTTGTTCTGCTGCTGCTGCTGCTGCTGCTGCTGCTGCTGCTGCTGTTGCTGCGGTGCGCAGAGGGCGGTGAAGGCGGGAGAGGCCCCGCCGGGGGTTTCTTGTCCAGTGGTCACTCCCTTTTCCAAAGCAGCTTTTGACGAAGTGGGCCGGAGACTTGTGGGGGGCAAACCTGATGACATTACAGCAGTTGTTGCTTACATTGTCCCCACAGTTGAGGGCTCCACAGTAGACAGTGCTGCAGTGCTGGGCCGGGGCAGCAGCGCAGTTGCTGCTGTCTGCGGGGGGCCCCCCTCGGGGGCCCCCCAGGGGCCCCCGGGGTCGCCGGGGCCCTCGGGGCCCCCGGGGCCCCCGGGGTCGCCGGGGCCCCAGGGGCCCCCGGGGTCGCCGGGGCCCCAGGGGCCCCCGGAGGACCCGGGGCCCCCGGGGGCGCCGGGGGGGGCCCCCCAGAGGCAGGGGACCCTCAGCAGGGAGTGCAGCGGCTACGGGGCCCTGGACGAACAAACCCCCAGCCAGGGGCCCCGCCCAGGGGCCCCGCTGCAGCAGCAGACACAGACTGTGGGGAGGGGCCCCCCTGCAATCAGCAGCAGAGCCAGCTTCCCCCCCAGGGCCCTCGGGGGCCCCTCTCCAGCCATTCGGGCTGCTGTGCATTCGCTGCCGCAGTCTCTTAAGCCTGGGGACTTCTCCGTTTTTGAACGTTTGCGAGAAAGGGCCCACCAGAGGCTGCAGCGAGCAGCAGCAGCAAGAGCAGCAGCAGCAAGAGCAGCGCAGCGCGAAAGAGAGGCCCCCGGACGCAGCTGGGGCTCTTGGCCTTCAGCGCTGGCCTCCGCCTTCCGGGGCCTCTTTGCTGCCAGGTGAACCCTAGGGGGCCCCCTAGGGGCCCCCTAGGGGCCCCCTAGGGGCCCCTGGGGGCCCCCTAGGGGCCCCCTAGGGGCCCCCTAGGGTCCCCTACGGGTCCCGTAGGGGGCCCCTAGGGGGCCCGTAGGGTCCCCTCGGGGGATTTGGCGGTGGCGGGGCTTCTGGTGGCCCCCCTTTATGGGCAGGGGGGCCCCATGAAAGGGGAGGAGGGGGGCCCCCCCAATGCGGTAATTCTGTTTTGGCCCGGTGGCAGCAGCTGAGGCCCCCCAGCAGCAGCAGCAGCAGCAGCAGCAGCAGCAGCGGGCAGCTGCGGCGCCCAGGCTGCTGCTGCCGGCGCTGGGGCTGCAGCTTCTGCTCCTATTCGGGGGCAGGTGCCGGTGCTGCAGTTGTTCTGCCGCTGCAGCAGCTGCTGCAGCTGCTGCTGCAGCTGCTGCTGCAGCTGCTGCTGCAGCAGAAGGCTGGTAGCAGCTGGAGGGCTAATAACTCTGGACACAGCTTTTGTCTTTGTGCACTGTGGGGTGTTTGTTTTTCTAAATCAAGTAAAGTAATTTAATTAATTTAAATTAATTAAATTTTTTTAATTAAAACGGAATAGAGCCAGGCGAGCAGCAGCAGCAACCCGAGGACCCTCAGAAAGAACTTTGAAAGACTTTTAATATTCTATTAAAGTCCCAAACAAAACAATAGAAATATTTAAAAATTAAACCAACTAAAAAATAGGCCAAGACACTTGGGCTGCATGCAGCACTGGGCGAGAGGAAACAGGCCTCAAATAACACCAGTGGGTGGGGGTACACACAATATATTTATTTAATTTAAAGTTATATTTATTTATATTAATTTATATTTATTTATATTGATATATATATATATATATGGGGCCTTTTAGGCAGCAAAGGTGGAGGCTTTGGGCGTGAGCCGGGGGCCAGCTAGCCAAACTCGGAAAGACAGACAAGAGGCCTTATTACAAATAAAAGAGTGCCAAGAAGGGCCAGTGGACCAATGGTCCTTTGGCCAGTGTTTAGAAGAGACCACTGGAGAGAAGAGAGGGCCAGCGCCCCAGGGGGTTTTTGCTGCTTGAGAACTCAAAGCCATTCCTGCAGCAGCTCAGCTGCTGCATGCAGGCCCTTCGGGGCACTGGGGAGCTGCTGCAGGTGGACCAATGGTCCACTGGCCTTCGTAGGAACTCTTTTGGCACTTTTTTTCTTTTCGAATGTTCAGAAAGACCTGGCGCTGCAGCCCAGCCTCGAGGCCGGGCCCTGGGGTGTCTGTACACCCCAAACGAGAAGGGCTTCACTGCCCCGAATGTTCTTTTTTATCTTTTCCTCTTTTGGTGGCTGCAGCCGTGAGTTGCTGCACCTAACTGGAAGTTTTGGGTGTTTTGCCGTCAAATGGGGATTTTTCCCGCCCCCAGGGTCACTACAAACTAATAGAAGAAGCTCTGAGGCTGCTGTCTGAGGCTCTAGACTCTAAAAGTGGCCAAATATAATTCTTTTTGAGACAAAGAAGTCCCGAGGGTTCAAGTTTTGCGGCCGCAGGCCTGCTGGGTCGGGGAAGACACCCCGGGGTGGAGCCTTCTGCAGCGAGCGGGGGCCCCGGGGGGCAGCTCCGGGGGCCCCCCTCTTCTGCCCCTTTAAATGGTATTATTTTGGAGAAATAAAACAGTTCCAAAGGGCGGTGAAAGCGCAGAAAGTTGAAAGGTGTCCCGGGCGCGGCCTGCCGCCTGGAGCGGCGGCGGCGGTCGGCCGCCAGGGGAGCCCTCGCTGCAGGGGGGGCAGCGCAGGGACACGGGAGAAGAATAGATGTTGAGAAAAGGAAGAAATGGTATTATTTAATTGGGGGAATAGGCTGGAGAAGGAGGGGGGGCGGGGCCGGGGAGCAGCCGCGGGCCCGAGATGGGCGCATGCCGCGGCTGTCTCGGAGTGTGCTGCTGTGGCGTGCTAGGGGCGTTGGTACTCGCTGGAGAGGCCCCTAGCCAGGTGTGGAGTTGCAAAGAAGTTAAAATAAACCTAAGTCGCATTAATAGGCCCGTCGGACCGCATCTTGTGCGGCGCTGCCTCTGTCTCGGGTTGCTGCCATCGGAGGTGGCCGCGCTGCTGCTGCTGCTTCTGTCGCGGCGTCTGCGTCAGTTTGAGTTCTTTGCGGCTTCTATATTCTCCATTTCTGTTTCCTGCGCCTTGCTGCCGCCGCCAGCTCCCGGCGAACGCGCGTTCCCGCCGCAGCAGCAGCAGCAGCAGCAGCAGCAGCAGCCTGCGCCTTCCCGCAGCCTTCTGCCCGCTGCAGCAGCTGCAGCACGAGACCCTCCCCGCCCCCACAGCTGCCAGCCACTTCTCTAGGCCCCCCCAACGGCCTGTGGCGCTGCTGGCGAAGAAAGGCAGCGGGCGAGGCCCGTCTCAGTCCTCAGCGGCAGTCTTCGGTCTCGGCGGCCTGCTGCTGCCGCTGCTGCTGCTGCTGCCGCCGCTGCTGCTGCTGCTGCTGCTGCTGCTGCTGCCCCCCCGCCCCCTCCCTGCGAATGAAGGGGCCCGCAGCCAACGGGGCCTTCCCCGAGCCCGAGGCCTCCAGGGGCCGCCGCCAAGATGAAGAGCGGCAGCAATACATCACCAAATTCCCTTCTTCTTCTTTCTTGAGAGTCATCCCAGAAAGAGGCGACAAACTCAATGCTGCAGATGCCCTTTTCGAGGTCCCCGTGGTGAGTGGGGCCCCCGGGCCCCGAGGGTACTGCCCCTGGGGGGCCCCCAGGGGCCCCCCGCCCGCTCTTTGGGGCCCCCGCCGCGCGGGGGGCCCCCGGGGCCCCAGGACACCCCCTCGGGGGCCGGGGCCCCCTGCGCGGGGGGCCCCTGTGGCTGCTGGGTCACCTTCACTCTAAAGACACTGTCTCTGACTCCCTCTAATCTCCAGCAGCAGCAGTGCTGCTGCTGCTGCTGCTGCTGCTGCTGCTGCTTTTGCGCTGCTGCTTCTGCTGCTGCTCTTGCGCTGCTGCTTCTGCTGCTGCTTCTGCTGCCTCTGCTGCTGCTGCCTCTGCTGCTGCTGCCTCTGCTGCTGCTGCTGCAGTGCGGTTTGCTGCTGGGGACTGTGTTTGCAGGCGGAGCAGCAGCGGCTGGTGGAGCGGTTCATAGAGTACGCAGAACAAGTGCGTGGGGCGCAGCTGCAGCTGCTGCGGGAGCACGACGGGTCTTCTGTGGCGGAGAAGTTTCTGCAGCAAGTGCAGCAGCTGCAGCAGCCGTTTGCTGCAGCAGACGCTGCAGCAGACTTGCCGGGGCGCAGCAGCAGCAGCAGCAGCAGCAGCGGCGGCGCGGCCGCGGCGAACGGGCTCAGCAACGGCGCAGCCACGAACGGCCGGGGGGCCCCCGGGGGGGCCCCCGGGGGGGCCCCCGGGGGGGCCCCCGGCGGGGGGGCCCCCCTGAAGGGCAAGGGGGCCCCCAGCAGCAAAGGGGAAACTGTGAAGTTTCGACTGATCGAGGGGGGGGTCTCGCTGCTGCCGCTGGGGCCCTCGGGGGGCCCCCCGAGGGCCCCCCAGCAGCAAAGCAGGCAGTCCCAGGGCTCCCACGGAGACAGCGAAACTTTTGGCAGCAGCACTACCAGCACTAATGGAGAAGGAGAAGAAGAAGAAACAGTTTTTGCATGTCAGTTGGAGAGTTTCCTGCAGCTGGCGGAGAACGAGATCGGGGGCCCCCGGGGGGCCCCCTGCACCGAGCAGCAGGACGACGGCCCCGCTGCTGCTGCTGCTGCTGCTGCTGCTGCTGCTGTTCGCCTCCGCGCCCGCAGAGTCCTCCTCGCGGGGGCCCTTGTCCCGCTGGCCCTCGACGACACTTTGGTCCTCGAGCACAAGGTCACCCTGCGTGCCCAGGGGCCCCCGGGGGGCCCCCCGGGGGCCCCCCGCACCAACGGCTACCTGCAGCACCCCCAGCAGCAGCAGCAGCAGCAGCAGCAGGGGCCCCCCGAGTTCGCCCTAGACGCAGAGGCCCTCAGAGACACTCTCCACCAACACGCCTACCAGGGCTGCTTGCGCGTACCCGTCACAAATGAGTTCACAGTGAGCTGCTGCTGCTGCTGCTGCTGCTGCTGCTGTTGTGGCTCCTGCTGCTGCTGCTGTGGCTCCTGCTGCGGCTCGTGCTGCTGCTGCTACTGCTGGGGTTCCTGCTGTTACTGCTGGGGCTCCTGCTGCTGCCGCGCCTCCTGCTGCTACTGCTGCGCCTCCTGCTGCTACTGCTGCGGCGCCTGCTGCTGCTGCTTCCGAGGCCTCAGCTGCTGCCACAGCGTCGGCCGGTGCTGCTGGTGCTGCTGCGGTTTTGGCTGCTACGGAAGCCGCTCTTGCTGCTGCTGCTGCGGGTGTGCTGCTGCTGGAGACTGGGACTTTGCTGCGGGGTTTTGCTGCTGCAGATGCAGCGCAAAGGCAGACGCGGCAGCACTTGTCAGGAGCTGGCAGCAAGTGTGGTGGTGCTGGCGAGGGCAGACGAGCCTCGGTGTCTTTCCATTTTCTACCACTTCAAGGAGTCAGCGACCCGCGCAGCCCGCTGCTGCTGCTGCTGCTGCTGCTGCTGCACTGCTGTTGCTGCAGCTGTCGCTGCTGCAGCTGAACTGCTGCTGCTGTTGCTGCTGGTGCCGTTGCTGCTGCAGCTGCACTGCTACTGCTGCTGCCGCACTGGTGTTGCTGCGGCCTCCGCTGCTGCAGCTACACTGCTGCTGCTGCTGCTGAGGGTGCTGCTGCTGCTGCAGCAGGGGCCGTGGCTGCTGCGGGAGTTGCTGGCGAGCAGCTGTGGGTTGTGGGGTGTCTGGGCGTGGGGTGTCTGTACAGCCAGCAAGAAGCCAGTTTCATCGTGGACTCTCCCGAATGGAAAGAACTCCAAGCAGCTTTAGCTCCTTTGTTGGCTTCCCGAGAAATTGCTGCTTTCCGGGGTTTGCTGCACACGAAGCGGGAGCAAACGGGCCTTTGCTTCGGGCCCCCCGCCGGCTTGGAGGTGGTGAGTGCTCGACAGCAGCAGCAGCAGCATCTGCTGCTGCTGCTGCTGCTGCTGCTGTTTCCTTTAGGGGGACTGCTGCTGTGGGCGGACGCGGGGGAAGGGGAGACAGGGGGACACAATAATTGGCAGCACGGAGGCAGCAGCAGCGCAGCAGACACAGCCGCATGCAGCCTGCTGCGCTGCGCTGCTGCTGTCTCTCTGCTTCCAAGTGTCTCCTCCTAGCTCTTTTTTGGCCCCGCTGCAGCAGCCCCGGGCTGCCGCAGTTGCCATTATGGGGGTTTCCCCCTTGGGGCCTCCCCGTGTGTCTGCTGCACACGGCGCTGCTGCTGCTGCAGTTGCTGCTGCTGCTGCTACTGCTGCTGCTGCTTCTGCTACTGCTGCTGCTTCTGCTGCGGCTGCTGCTACTGCACTTGTGACTCGTACTGCTGCTGCTATTGCAGCTGCTCCTGCTGCTGCTACTCCAGCAGCAGCAGCTGCTGCCGCTGCAGCAGCAGCAGCAGCAGCAGCAGGACTTGCTGTTGGTGCGTGCAGCCGTCGTTCACGCCCCTGCGAGCGCCGCGAGACACCTGCGACTGGGCTGCGCAGCTGGACGGCAGCGCAGTGGTGCAGCAAGACCCGAAGCTGCAGGAGTTTGTGCCGCAGCTGCGGCAGCGCTTCCACACTTTGACGGAGACCTTGGGGGCCCTCGAGGGGGCCTTCGGTTCTCTGCAGGCCTTCGCCAGCGCCCACAGCCTCTTCGGCCTCCAGCGCGTGCATGCAGACGGGTGCGTGGGGCCCCACACGGGGCCCCCAGGGGCCCCCCGCCCCTGACCCTGGCAGCCCCAGCTGGAGCCGCGGGCTCCCCGCGGGGCTGCATGCACGCATGCGTGCATGCAGAGCTGCATGCAGCGCCGCAGGAGGCGGCAGGGCTGCTTGGGGGCCTGCAGGGCCGCAGGCTTGCAGCTGCACGTGCATGCAGCGCATGCATGCGTGCGGGGCTGCATGCGCGCATGCGCGGGGCTGCGGCTGCGTGTGTGCAACGGCGCTGCAGGGTGTCCGGCTACACCTACAGAGAGTGGCTGCCGAACGCGAAGGCCGTCTTCCTCTTCGGGGACTTCAACAACTGGGACAGGGCCTCTCACCCGCTGCACCGCGAGCGCTGGGGCGTGGCCCCCCACTTCTTCGAGGCCCCCCTGGGGGCCCTCAGGGGCACCAAGGCCGAGGGGCCCCCCGGGGCTGCCGAGGCCCACCTCAGCTCGGTCTGGTCCATTTTCATTCCAGACCGCCCAGACGGGACTCCGGCCCTGCGCCACCGGTAAGGCTTTTGGAGAGCTTTCCTAGCTCCCAGCTAGCTCCCAGCTAGCTCCCAGCTAGCTCCCAGCTAGCTGCCGGCTAGCTGCCAGCTAGCTGGTGCCAGGGGCTGCGTAGCTCACACTCATATTTCTGGAGCTTCAGTTTTAGTCGGGGAGGATGGCTGGGGAGCTGGCCGGGGCAGCTGCGCAGGCAGCCGCCCGCCAACGAGGGCCAGCCAGCCAGCTAGCTAGCTAGCCAGCTAGCCAGCCGTGTAGCTAGCTAGCTGGCGCGGGAGCGCCCAGCTGGCCGCAGCTAAAGCCCCGTGTGGGGCCGCTGGCCTGCGCATGCAGCTGCCGCCTGCGGGTGTTGATAGTGCCCAAAGAAGGGGAGCCCATCGACAGAGTGCCCAGCTGGTCTCGAGTGGTTTGGCGAAGTGAAGACTCCGGGCTATTCAACGCAGTGCTGTGGAACCCCCCGGAGGAGGTGGGCGCAGCATTTGGTTAACTTTGTTCAATTAAAGCAGACCAAGCTACTAAATTATCTCATTTTTAGTTTTAATTTAGTAATGGAACCTTTTTTAAAACAATGTTTTAAAAATGCGTCGTCACGTGAAGGAAGACAGCTTATTTTGAACCCCCCGGGGGAGGTGGGCCCTTCTGCTGGGGCCCCTCGGGGCGTGGGGGCCCCCGACTTTGCGCAGAGTTGCTCTTTTCTTTGCATTTTCCAGCTAGAAGGGGACTTTGCTGCGGGCTCAGCACTGGGCACTGGGGAGCTGCAGCAGCGGGCTTATTCCCTCTTTTGTGTTTTGTGTCTTGCGGGTCTGTGTGTCTTTTTCTCTGTGTCTTTGAGTGCTGGGGGGCTCTGGCTGCGGGGGCGAGGGTGGGGTTGTTGTTATGCTAAGCTGGCGAGGCCCGGGGCCCCTAAACCCTAAAACCCTAAACCCTAAACCCTAAACCCTAAACCCCAGAGGAGCACTCTTTGCGGGAAGTTGCCTCTTTTCTGCTGCTGCTGCGGTGCAGGAAAAGTACCATTTCCGCTTCCCCAGGCCCCGAGTGCCTCCCGGTGTAGCCCCCGCCATTTACGAAGTCCACATTGGCAGCTCCAGCGGCGAAGAGGGCCGCGTGGGAAACTTCGTGGAGTTCACAGAAACTTTGTTGCCCCGCATCAAAAACCTGGGATACAACACGCTGCTGGTGGGCCAGCAGCGCCGCAGCTCGCTGCTGCTGTTGCTGCTCCTGCTGCTGCTGCTGTGGGGTGCCCTTGTGAAGAAGCTGTGGCTCACTCGCTTCGTAGTGTTCGAACTGCGCTGCAGTGGCTGCTGTTCGTTCCTGACGCTGCTTTCGCTGCAGCGGCTGTAGTTTGGGCGTGATCAAGGGTTTAGGGTTTAGGGTTTAGGGTTTAGGGTTTGGGCGTGTGGGCAGCTGCTGGACGTGGTGGAGCACGCGGACTTTGCGAGTTTCGGGCTTTACGTGACGAACCACTTCGCAGTGAGCAGCCGGCTGGGCACAGTGGAGGAGTTCAAGGCGCTGGTGGACCGGGCGCATGCATTGGGGCTGCGGGTGCTGCTAAGTCTTTGCCACGCGCACTCTTCGAAGAATGTAATGGACGGCCTGGGCTGCATGGACGGGGGCGACAACAATTACTTCGTGAGCGGCCCTTCGGGAGTTGTTGAGGAGGCCAAAGTCTTCGACTTGTCCAAGACGGAAGTTGTCCGTTTCTTGCTTTCAAACATTTCTTACTGGATAACGGAGTTTCAGTGCGTCTAAAGCCCCTTTCTTCCTTTTTCCCAATTCCCCCTGCTGCATGCACACTGCTGCAGCTCGCCAGCCGGGGCCCCCAGCTCTTGCATTCTGGAGTGCTTCTGGGGGCCCCACAAGGCCCTCTGTGCAGCATAGTAGTTCTAGAATTTGATTCTGCAGGAGGCTGTCTGCAGAGGACTAGCCCTTTTGCTGCAGCTGCGCTGGCTTTGCTGCTGTGCTGCTGTCCAGTGCTGCTGTGCTTCTGGTTACTACTGCTTTGCTGCTTGTTGCCGTCGCTGTTCTGCTTGTCACTGCTGCTGCGCTGCTTGTTGCTGCTACTGCGCTGCTTGCCGTTGCTGCTGTGCTGCTTGCTGCTGCTGCTGCGCTGCTTGTGATTGCTGCTGCGCTGCTTGCTGCTGCTGCTGCGCTGCTGCAGACTCGACGGGTTCCGGCTGGAAGGCGTGCCGTGGATGCTGTATGACCAGCGAAGCGTGCTGCGGCAGCCCGACCTGTACGACTACGGGGCTTACCTGAGTCGGGACTTGTGCGCGTCGGGGGTGTTGTACTTGGCGCTGGCGAATTCGCTGTTGGCTGCGCTGCTGCCCGAGGACCAGCGGCTCTCCATCGCGCAGGAATGCACAGGATACCCCACACTCTGCAGACCAGTGGCCCAGGGGGGCCTCGGCTTCGACTACCGCCTCGACAGCTCTCTCAGCCAGAGCCTCCGCCGCCTCATTCGCCAGTCCGGCCGCCGCCACGGCCGCTGGATGACTGCCCAGGTCCTCTGGGCACTCGCCAACAAACCCAACACTGAAAAGCTTTTGGTTTCGGTCGACGACGCCGACACCACCAGGGTCTGCAGGAGGTGAGGGACCCTCCCCAGTGGCTAGCTCAAGTCTAGGGGGCGGGGCAGCTGGCTAGCTGGGCAGCTAGCTAGCTGGACAGCTGGCTAGCTCCGTGTCACCTGCGCTGCGCACTGTAGGGGGCAGCTTGCTGGCCCTAGGGGAGAAGCCGCGCGGCTACTTCTGCTGCTGTTGGTGTTGCTGGGTGCTGGTGCTTCTGCTGCTGCTGGCTGTTGCTGCTGCTGGCCAAGCGGCGCTGCTGGTAGTGCTGCGGATTTGCTTCGCAGGCGCCTGAAGATCGCGCTGTTTGCGTGGGAGTCGCTGCACACCCACGCTGTAGGCGGGGTGGCTCCCCACGTGACGGAGTTGGCCGCGGGCCTGTCTCGCCAGGGCCACGAAGTTCACGTTTTTGTGCGGGCAATGGAGTCTTGTGGGGGCTGTTCAGAGCACTACGGCGTGATGTACCACGAATGCACTTTCGACTTGGACCGGGACTTCGTGGTGGAGATTCAAAACATGTGCGAAAGCTTCATTGCATGCATGCTGAGCGTCGAAGAGGCCATGGGCACGGAGTTCGAGATCTGCCACGCACACGACTGGCTGGCGGGCCGCGCCCTTATCCGGGCCAAACAAATGGCAAGTTTTCGGCTTTTCCGCAAAGTCCCTGGCCCTATATTCCTGAGAGACTTTGCATTCCTTTGTTGGGGAGAATGGCCTAATCAGTGCAGTCTGCGGGAGTTTTGCAAAACCCGTGTCAGTGACGGCTCTCTGCTGCGCTGTGGCGGGTCTGCAGGGGAGAACTGCCATTCTAACGATGCACTCCACGGAGTTTGGCCGCTGTGGCAACAACAACTACGGCGGGGTGTCGAAGAGGATTCGAGACATTGAGGGTTAGTTCCCAGCCGCGGCTGTGCTGCTGCTTCTGCTGCTGCATCTGCCCACTAGTGGACTCAGTAGGAACTTCCTGTTGTGTCAGTTTGGGTTTCTTGGTCCCAGCAAAGCCCCACTTGTGTGCATGCGCTCCTCCACTGTTCGTCTCCCAAAGGGAAAGGGAGTTGAGGAGCCAGCGGCGGCGTCGAAGCGTGTCAGTGTTGTAAGTGCTGTGCGGGTTTCTGGGGCTTTCTTATTTGCCTGCTGCTCGCCTGCGGCCTGCTGCAGCGGAAGCTTGCCACTTGGCGGACCGCGTGATCTGCGTGAGTGGAGTGCTGGCCGAGGAAGTGCGGGCGCAGTACGGAGTCCACCCTGCGAAGATGACTGTCATTTATAACGGCATAAACTGCAACAAGTTCGACGGCGAGGTCGACCCAGGCGCTGTGAAACACACTTACGGGGTCGGGGCTCTGGATCCCATGTTCTTGTTTGTGGGTGAGACCGCCTTACCGCCGTCAGCCCATTTAGACTCAGTCTGTGTCCCTTGCAGTCTGAAGCAGCAGCAGTACATCTGGCTTCTTTTTTCTCGAGCAGCTGAGCAGTACCCTCGGTGGTTCCGTGATACAACGTAAACGAATCCTGCTGCTGTGATCTGGCGGGGCTCTTAGTATCGAGCACTAGACGGAAGGGGTCCGTTTTGCCCTTTCCACCTGGCCGCTTGTCATGTGAGGTTTACATGCTTTTTGTTGCTGGCACTGTTGCCTTGGGATAAGCAGCTGCTCCTGGTTCGTGTGAGTCTCACAGGGAGGATGGTGGTCCAGAAGGGCCCGGATCTGCTGTTAGAAGCAGTGCCTTTTATCCACAAGTTCCGAGGCGATGCCAAGTTTGTCTTTGTGGGGGACGGCCACATGATGGAGAGTCTCAAGGGCCGCGCAGCTCAGCTGGGGGTGACTCACTCAGGTACTTTCACCTTTCCACGTGCAGATGTTGATTTCGCCACTTTATCTTGCTCTCCCGTTGTGCCAGCTGACTCGCATTAGCTTATTCTTCCTGCCAGATTCTATGGGCTGTAGGGCCCCGCTGCTGCCACGGGGGGCCTGGGCTAATGGGACGGGTGGCCGTTTTTGTGTGCCTGCGTGTTTAGTGCGCTTTGTGGGCAAAATGGGGGGCGGGGCCCTGCATGCGCTTTTCAAGTCCTGCGACGCGGTGGTCGTTCCTTCAAGAAACGAGCCTTTCGGCATTGTGGTTTTGGAGGCGTGGAGCGCCTCCAAGCCCGTCGTTGCTACCAACAGCGGAGGACCCAGGGACTTCGTCAACCCCAACATTACAGGCATTCTTGTGGTGAGTTTGCAGCCTTTGTCTCCAATTGGCCTCTCCCTCAGTGCCGCTGGGTCGTGGGACAGCGCTGCGTCACAGCAAAGAGGCTTAAAAGTGACTTGGAGAGCACACGCGGTGCAAGTTTAGACTCGCGGGACTGTTTCTGGCATGCAGGATTTGCCGTTTTGCTGTTTTCTTCCCCGGGTCTGCGTCTGTTGTGGTGTCTCTCACTCTCCCCATTTTGACGTTTCTGTATGCCTGCCTCTCTGGAGAAGCTGCATTTTCACCTGTGGCGTTTTAGCTCATCTTTGCACTTATTGGCTCGCAGGACCCAACTCCTGGAAGCATTGCTTGGGGTTGTTGCGAGATTCTCAAGAACTTCGAACATGCGCGGTGGATGGGTTCTAGGGGCCGCGTCACTGCCGCCTTCAGCTTCAGCTGGGACTCCATAGCGCAGCAGACACGGGAGATTTACTACGAGCAGCGCAACAAGCACGACACCCCCCCTAACTGGACCTACAGCAGTGAAGGCGACGAAACGCTCGCTTTCGCGCTTATTGGACCAGTGCGGCCTTTTCCGACTGCAGTCATACGCGACTGGATATTACTGCATGCGCCTCAAAGTTTCTTAGGCGTTCTATTAGTTCTGATTCTTATATTGTTTGTTTCTGGCAGTTTTCTCTTTTCTGTGGTGGTGGAATTATTAGCGGCCTTCTGGGTTTTCTCACCGTGTCATTCCGCCAGCCATATTCTTCCGTTGTTGCCTTGCCTTTGCGTTTTCTTCTGTCTTATTAGTTCGCTTGCTTATGTTGTTTCCTGTCTTCTCTTTGCATTTGCGTTTCTGTCCGTTGCAGGCAATGTATGAACACATGTCAGTGGAGGACTGCGACCCCCACGTGGTCAGCGGCCTCGCGCTGTGGCGGCTGTACCGCTTGCTGGGTTCGGGCCTGGCGGACGGCCGGGTGAACTTCATGGCGAACGAGTTCGCTCATCCCGACGGCCTGGACCTGCCGCGGCCGGCCAATCACTTTTCTATGGCGAAGGCCTTCAGGCGCTGGAACCTTGCAGAAAGCCCAGCCCTCAAGTTCACCCAGTGCGAGGTCAGGCCTTTTTCTCTCCCCCTGTGCACTTTTGACTGCTTTTGGAACTGACGATTTTATTCATATATGCATCACGAGCAGCAGCCCTAGAGACAAGACGCAACAGAGAGAGGGAGCCAGGCAGAGAGGAAGGGTTCTGTTTGCTGTTTCTGTCCACTGTTTCTAGTGAAGCTGGTCTGCTGGCGCTGGTGTTTTCTGTTCGCGCAGCTTTTCGACTGCTGCCTCAACCACTGGGAAAGCGTATTCGGCTGGCAGTCGGCCGCCCATCTTTATGTCGTCAAGTGCGATGAGGAGGCCCAGGTGGTTGTTTTAGAAAGAGGGTCTTGCCTGTTTGCATTCAATTTCCATCCTCACAATGTGAGCAGCACTTCACTATGCCCCGTGTGAAAGCATGGTGCAGCAGCAGGCAACAGCTGCAGCTCTTCTGCAGTTTTTGCCCCACTTTAAAGCCACCCTCATCCTCTCTACCTGTTGCGCAAGACACATTTTGTTGGTTCGTTGAATCTGATGCGCCGTGGAGCATAAGTTGTGTGTGCGCCCGCACCTGTAGAGCTACGAGGGCTTCCACGTCGGGTGTATGTACAACGAGCCTATGCGCCTTTTCCTCGACAGCGACGAAAGCCGGTTTGGAGGATTTGGCCGACTCGCGCCGAGAACGCAACACCCAGCAACAGAGGCTAAGGACAGCCGCCCTCACTCTGTCCGGATTTACCTCCCCTCAAGCACTTGTGCAGTTTACGTCCGCGAATCGGTTTACTGCGAAAAGCAGCCAGAAATCATGGCCACACCGGTACGGCCGGGGAACCTTGGCCCTTCCTCAAGTGTTTAAATGCCACCCACTTTGCCTTGCTCTCCTAAGCCTCTGCGCTTCAGCCTTATCCTGCTGCCTTTCGTATGCCCTTTCTGCGCGTCTTGAATAAGAAGCTGTGCAGTCTTTAGCTTGAGTTGGCAATCAAGGCTTCCCTTGAGCTCGCCGTGAAGTGCAGCTTGTTGTCTTTTCTGGAAATGCAGGTCCTGTCAATGCATCCAGAGGCGTATGTGGACTACCGCAAAGCGGACAGGAGCTGGAAGAACTGACACTACAAAGACACACAAGCAGATCGACTCCGGGCAACAGGCTCGGCGTGCGGGGCACAAGTACCATTTTAACTGCTTGTGGATGCACAGCCACGCTGTGACATCACTCTTGCGTTAGCTGCTGCGGCGCTAGCCTATTTAATCAGCTGGCCAGGCTCTCAGGCTGTTCCTGCTTCGACAGGCCCTCCTGGGTGTTTCCCGTTTCTTGCCTGGGCAGTGCGCTTGCGTGAATGCATGCGCGTTTAGACCAGTCTTTAGTCCGCCAGCTTATTTGGAGCATGTGCTCATGCACAGCAACTGAAACGTTTCCTAGTTAGCTTCCGACACCCAACCCGAAACTTGTTCCCTCCCCAAGCTCCTTTCAGTAGATGGGCTCGAAGTAGAGATATGCCAGGCTGCAGGCGCACGCAACAGACAAAAAGCCGAGGCGCGGGAACAAGTGGTCCACCCGCAAATGTTTTCCTGGACGCACCTTCATGGGCTTACGATTGTGGCATGCAGGCGTGTTACGTGATACCGTAGGCATGATACTTTTGGGTCTGCATAGACTGAGAGATCCAGGCACTTCGATACGTTCGGACTACGGCCTCTACAGTAGCCTGTGGTGGCCTGCCATTAAGAGCTCACCCCCGGCAGCTCCCGCTTCGTCAGGCATTAGTTTAGCTCCGGGCCGTTTGCTCCTTCCCTTCATTGTGCTCTTTGCATCTGTTACGTTCTTGTGTCGAGATAACGCTGAGGCTACTCAAATACCGCCGCTGAATTGCATACCAAGGCTACGGAGGGGGTCTCGCGTGCAGTACGCCCTTGCTGTTCCATTTGGTTTAAACAACAATTGTCTCTCGCTGCATAATACATAGAAAGCTGCACGAAAAAATAGAATGGACCCATCAGGTCCTAGTGATTCACATGCCCAATGGTCAGACCGTTGGAGCAGCCACTGCTGCAGCCAAGCCACTGGACAACGCTAATGGGTATCACTTCTCCTAGTTTTAACAGCATGCACCCATTTCTTTATTAGTTTTATTTTATCAAATTAATGGAGGAGCTGTCAACAACAGGGTCGCTTGCATTTCTTTTTAGAACAGCAGGTAACACCGGGGCTCTGTCCAGAGGCCCTCGTGGTGACCCCACGTGTTACCTTGATATGCCGCCTACCAGAGTGCCTACAGGTAAAGTTGGGCGCGAAAATATAGAGGCTTGACATGCGTGGCTCCTGAGTACTCCGGAGGTCTATTATTTTGCTCAAGCTGTCATTCTACGGTGCGAACAATGCAGACCAATTGTGTCGAAATGCCTTTAGATGCAATACATGTAACCCCCCGTCTTCTAAGTCCTTCCCTCCGCTGCATTGTCCACACCATTTTCATGCTGCGCCTCCCCCACGACTCGCCGCCAAGTGAAGAAGGGTTCCACTCCATGAACAGAAGCCCCCATGTTCCCCAGCCACCAGTCGCCGCTGCGTCGAGCAGAAAGTACCAGACGCATGCAGAGACCAGGGACAAAACGAAAGTGGGATCTAATTCAGAAGCTGCGGCGGCATCAAGGCTACAGAGGGGCGCAGACCGCGCACAACGAAGAGACTTGCCCGTAGCCCCCTCATCTCTGTGTGCTTCTCCATCCACCAACAGAAGCAACAGCATGGAAAAAAGAAGCAACAGGAACAACGCCATGATGGATTTGCCGCTGCATGGGTACTCAAAGGGCTCTTCTCGTTTGGAAGTAAACCCCGATGAGCTGAAATGGCCAAGAGGGTCCCATGTGAAGGCGCAAGAAGGGCCGCAGGGCGTCGGAGATGCGCTCCAAAGGCTTCCTAAAGGCGGCGGCAGCAACTACAGCAGCAGCTGTAGTAGCAGCAGCAGTGGCAACAGCTCCAGCAGCAGCAACAGCGGTAGCAGCAGCAGCTGTAACAAGAGTGTCAGCGGCTGGTGCAGCTGCACTGGCGGCCATCCATCAGGAAGAGGTCCTGTTGACTTACGCCTACATCCACATGCCTCTCCCCCCCTTTCGCTGATTTACTTGCGTCTTTGTGAAGCTCCTCATCTGACAGAAGAAGTGGAACGGAAACTACGGGCATTTACAGGTCCTTCAGGCCACCAATTGAAATGTATCAGCACGCTACTAGGCATGGAAAGAAGACGGCAGCGAACGGTTTGAAATTCGTCTTCAGGGGCTTCTGCTGTCTTTGTTGCTGCTGCTGCTGCTGACTGCTTCACCGTTGCCTCTACCTTTTGCTAAGGGTACTGCTGTGCTGAGCTGCTTTCCACTGCAGGGATTGTAGAGAGCAGTGCCGGCCTACAGCAGCAGCAGCAGCAGGCTGCGTACACAGTGGCGGTCGTATTGTACATACAGCGGCCAAAGGCCTTCGGTTTTCTTCCCTCTTCCGTCGAAAGAGTGTCTTTTGAACGGTGGTTACTGCCTATCTCGATTTGTTGGTGCACCCAGAGCTGCAGCAGTTGCTGTTACAGCAGCAGCAGAGTGGGAACACGTGAGCTTCACCAGCGCAGCAGCAGCTGCTGCTGCGGCACGACACAGTGCTGTCAGGCGAGACAACTAGGTTCCAGACGATTGTGCAACCTTGCTGCAGCAGCGAGCGAGGAAGCCCCAGCACCAGGTTCTGCCTGTAGGAAGCAACGCGCGAAGCAGCATTCCTCCCAGTACCTGCCTCGGGAATTGAGGCAGCAGCAAGAGGTGGAGAAGGCCGTGAGGCGTGTCCTGTTCGCAATCGTAGAGCTAACAGCCGCTAGACAGTTCCACCTGCCCCCGCCAAGTGTCAGCCACCACCTTTACGGGTAAAAGCCAGCACAGGCGGCTACAGGCAGAACGTGGGGGATATCCGAGAAAGCACAGAGGGGCTGGGAAAGATTATATATGCACAGCCAAGGCCGCGCACACGTAGATGAAGCAAAAGCACTAAAAAGACAAAGATGAACAGGCACAGAGACCCACACCCGTATGGAAAACAGGGAATGAGAAGCAATGACAGCAGCACCTCCTACACTAGACCAAACGTCACGCAGAAGAGCAGCTGGGGCCTCCAGATTTTCACTTGTTTCCACACAAAGGCTTACGTAGCACCTAGGTCAAGATAAAGGCACGTATTGATAGCCTGCAGCGAGCACACTACGCCTCTGTACATGCGTTGTTTGAATAGTTTTGGTATTTCTTTGCTGCGGCCAGGAGCTCCATTGGTGCCCGTTGCTGGTACAACCCTTGCTGTATGTGCTGCAGGTACGATCTTGTTCTCAGCAGCAACCAGGCATCTCTTCTGGGAGACTGGGCTCTGCAGCTTCCACAGTCCGTGCGCCTTTTATAATGCCTGGTGTTGCGAACGCGTGTTTAAATACAGCTTAGCACTGACAAGACTAGGTAGAGTCGGAGCTGGGAGGATGCTAATGAAACATAAACTCCGTGCAACAAGTTCAATTGAAGGCATAAGTTCTCTTGTTGCTCTTTAGTCTATGCTTATAGAGGCACTTTGCCAGTGCCCACTAGAGCTCAGAGTCCACTCGTCTGCGGTAGCCCCATTGTCTACCCTAGCCTGGCGCTCGTCTTCGCGCTTTCTACACGCCTCCGTCGGTTTCTAGCCTTTCCTTGTCAATCACTACCTACAAATCTGTTTTGGTCTTAAACTGCTCTTCTGGTCGCATCTCTTGCCCGGCGCAGTGCACTTGCTACCAAAAGTGCCTGCAATGGACGGGGATCTTCGCTGCTGGCCGCAGCCGCAGCAACTGCTGCTCGTCAGCAGTGGCCCTATCCAGTATCGGACAAGCAGCTGCAGCGGTTGCTGGAACAACTACACATAACGGCCGCTGCAGCAGCAAACCGTGATCCGCCACCTCTCATGTAGCAAAACTTATATGCTGCTCCAGCTGTAGCAAACAAACATTCGTTTTTGCCAGTGGTGCAGCAATGTTCACGCTGCCGCTGCAGTAATGTTGCCGCACCAGCTAAACCAAAAGCAATAGGTGTATCTTTCACCGGACGGCGGCGGCGCCGCTCTGTCGCTGCGCTCTCAGTGCTGGCGTAGACTCTCCCTGTCAAGGGGCCCTTCAATTTATCTAGACTTCCCCATAGTTACTAGCGAAGAACCAGACAACAGCCCCTGACTTAAATTATGGGGGACCCCAGCTTTTGGGTTGCAGTCACAGTTCCAGCTCGCGCTGCAGGAGGAACTGGCAGCAACCCAAACGAAGAGCCATGATAGGTAGCAACCAAGCTATGGCCACTCAACCCGCGAGCCACAGTACTCCGAAGAGTTAAAAGGAAAGCTATGCACTGTTTCCCTTCTCTAAGCAGCATCGCCAACCAACCGTGGATACCCCTGCTACTGCTGCGGCTATGCTGAGGCCGAGACATCCTCCGCCATAGCCGCTGCTTCGGGTGCGTCCCCATCAAGCTCAATGTCGGCGCCGTCCCCACCTTCGACGGAAGCTCCGGGGGCAGCAGGAGTAGCAGCAAGGGCAGCAGCGCCAGGAGCTGGATCCGTTGTGGTACCATCTGCTGCAGGCGGGAGTGTCAAGGACGGAAGCTCCTGCTGCTGCGCAGCCGCCTGCCTCCTTTTCAAGGAAGGCGGAGTCGACGGCAGCGTAAAACTCAGAGCAGCAACAGCAGCATTCTGCTGCGCCGTCGAAGCGCCACCTCCCGGATTTGGCGCTGTTTCTGACGGTGCGGCAGTCTCTGAAGCCAGAGAGCACAAGACACAACAATGCAGACAGACCTGCCGAGAAAGGACCTAAACAACAGTTACTTGGACAAAACTGCAGCCTCAATGAATTGATTCATAAAACTGCCACCGAAAAAAGACAACGTACGGCTGTCCTTCGTCCAGACTTTGTTCCTAAATAACCCATCTTCTCCTAGCTCCCCCATCCATCCCTGGTGACAGCATCATCCCTCCAGAACACAAAACTCGAGCATTATCGAAAAGGCGAGAAGAAACAACGGAAACAGAATCGAGCGAGACGCAATGAAACAGAATGCAGCGCAGATGAACATAGTCTGGCGCTGAATTTCCCAGAAGCAAAAAAATGAAAGACTGATGAGGAGCACAAGAAATGAGGCTCGCTGGGTAACTTGCATGTTCTGTTCGCCCGTTGTGGGCAAAAGAGCCTACCGGTCTCTCAGGATGCTGGAAATTGCAGCTTGGATTTTGGCAGTTCTGCCCGTAACGACACTTGACAGGAGGATGCAAGTAGAAGCAAGAAGCGCCAAATGGGCAGCGTGGGAAGTTGGCACAGCGAATTGCGGGGTGAATGAAGTTGCACTTCGCACCAAATGGGCAATCAGGCCAGCGAAGACACCGGCGGCGGACCTGAAAACGCCAGAAAACGGCAAAGACGAGCTGCTTCGAACTGTTGCTGCATGCAATAATTTGCAGCTACGCAGCTGCTGGCTCCAGCGTCGAGCTCACTTTGGCT
This sequence comes from Eimeria necatrix, assembly GCF_000499385.1. Classification (NCBI taxonomy): domain Eukaryota; phylum Apicomplexa; class Conoidasida; order Eucoccidiorida; family Eimeriidae; genus Eimeria; species Eimeria necatrix. The sequence goes on along the minus strand of NW_013651666.1, from coordinate 120,068 downwards.
TGCGGAAACGTCGAGCCGGCCAGGTGAGGCGCGTGCTGCGGCTGCTGCGGCTGCTGCGGCTGCTGCGGCTGCATCGGCATCCGCTGGTGAGGGTTCGCTTGCTGCGGAGGCAGCATGGAGTGCACGGATGGCCCAGCAGCAGCAGAAGCAGCATGCACTGGGAAGGGGGGCTCCCCGACGGGCCCGTGTTCCGCAGCGAGGAAAGCTTCCACAAACCGAGGGTTTGGCCTGCGCAGCGCAAAGTTAGCAGCAAAAGATGAAAGTGAAGACAGAGTAACAAGCAACCCGCGACACAGGAAGCAGCAACGAAGATAACCTAGCAAGCAAAGCTGAAAGCACACGAATGTGACAGCCAATGCAGCGAAATCGCCGCAGGCAACAGCAACCAACTAGTGTGTGAATAATACAACCAGTGTGCGAATAGCAGGGAAAAAACAAAAAGAAGAAAGATAGCTGGACGCCAGAGTACTCACTTCAAAATGGCTTTTGGCCCACGCTGCAGCCCTGCCTCCGGCGCTGAGATATCCGCTGGCGCCGTCGCCGCGACAGGCAAGAGCGGCATCTGTTGCTGCTGCAGCAGTTGCTGCTGCTGAATAAGCTGCTGATGCTGCTTCGCCTGCTGAACCTCGTACGTTGTGGGTTTCGGCTGCGACCGGTAGACTTCCCCAGCAGGAACAGAGCCTGGTGTCTGCTGCTGCTGCTGCTGCTGCTGCTGTTGCTGCGCATGCGCGGCGGCAGCAGCACTCCAAACAGAGCCAGGAGGAGGTGAGGGGGTGCTCCTTTTGCTGTTGGTGCTGCCCATGATGTAGATAGAACGCGACATGGGGGGAGTTTCGCTACTCCCGTTGCTGCTGCTACGACTCCTGCTGCGGCTCCTGCTGCGGCTCCTGCTGCGCCGGCCTCGCAGAGGCGAGCGATGCGACCTTCCGCTGCGCAAGCCGCCGCTGCGGCTGCTGACGGCCTGCAGCAAAATTCTAAACAGCAAAGCCATTTCCTGAGACCTGGCAAAAGCAGCTTAAACGCGTAGACACGCAATCAGAGCAAAAGCAACAAAGACGCACGATAGCGTGGACACCGGCAAGCTAGCGCAGGCATCTGCAGTGCAGCACGAAGAACAAACAAACTAAATGCTCACAGCAAGACTCAACATGTAACATATTCACAAAAAGAGCTCGTACAACATATATGAATTAGAAAGGCTGCATCCAGACAAGCATCACAACAATACATAAGGATGCAGCAAAAACAGCGTAGGCGCTTCCCGCCAAAGGACCACAAGCGCAGCTCAGTAGATGCGACAATTGTCAAAGCACGAAGAAAGCAGCTTCCTGCTGCTGCTGCTGCTGCTGCTGCGCTGCAGGCTTACGGCTTGCTCTGCCGCACGCATAAGGATGAGTCGGCGAGAGATCGCTGCAACAACAAAACGCCCGGGACACTGAAACAGAGGAGATGGGTAAAAACGCCATGAGGCTGCACCTCCTGCTGCTGTTCGAGCTGCTGCTGCTGCATGTGTTGAAACCCACTGTCACTTCGAGAGACGCGGCCCTCCACGCGCGACGAGTCGTGCTGCGAGCTGCTGCTGTATCTGTGGCTGCTGCTGCTGCCATGTCTGCTGCTGCCGCTGCCTTGCTTGCTACTGCTGCTGCCGCCGGCCCCTCGAGATGTGCCGTCGTTCGTACTCGAGTGCTTGGCGCTGCTACTGCTACTGCTGCCGTGCTTGCCGCTGCTGCTGACATGCTTGGACCTGCTGCTGCTGCGGCGTCTCCCGCTGCTGCTGCCGCAGGCAGCGCTCTGTTGCTGCAGCTCTCGCTGAAGCCAACGAGTGAAGTCGTCAGCCTGCAGCGATACCCCAAGTCAACAATAATCCCGGTTGGCAGCACATAAACCCTGTGACGCAAGAAGCTAATCCGTCACAAGTGCCAACAAGACTCGCAGCAGCATAGGCGACATCAGCAAGCCTGCTCACTGGCTGCCCTAAGAATTCCTTTAGTTCCTCCAAAAGACGGTCTGTCGGTGCCTTCTCCCTCAGCAGCAAATGCAGAATGTACTCGGCAAGAATTTGTGCATCATCGGCATCATCCTCCGTCTTGCTCCCGCTGTTGCTGCCGTGGTGACCGTTGCTGCTGCTGTTGCCTTCGTTTCCCCCACCGCTGGGAGTCAGGTACGACACGCGTAGCTCTTCTGCTATTCGTTGCTGCAGCCTTTTGGGGGCCCCGCTGCTGCTGTTCGCAATCGCTGCTGCGGCACCGGCCATATCAAAGCCGTTACGGGTAAAAACCTCCGCTGTCATTCTGGCTGTTGCTGCTGCTGCTGCTGCTGCCACTGCCTTCTGCTCACTGTGACAATGATGACGATGCAACGCCTGAGGGTCCACGGAGAGCAACAAGACAAGCGACGAGTGATCCGAAAAGAAGAATGGTCTGCAAGAGCGCAAACGTGAAGGGCTGCTGGTGTTCCTGCTGTTCCTGCTGCCTCTGCCGCCGCCTCTCCTGATGCTCCTGTTATAACGGGCCGCGACGCCAAAAATGAATATGTGCTACTGAACGCGCGCGCCGTAGCTCTCAGGTGCACAGACACTCTGTTTTAATCCTATATCCCTACTCGGAGAAGTTCACTCCCGCGACCTATGCGGAAGCTGCTGCCGCTGCGGCTGCTGCTGCTCCTATTGCTGCTCCACCACTGCTGGTGCTGCTGATGCTGCAGCAACCGCCAAGCGAAGTACAAAGAAAGGAAGCAATTAACATGCAAAGGTCCTGGGGCAGATGAAATGCTGCGCGCAGCACCTGATGGTGATGCTACTGTTGCAGTAGCCCGCCCATGCGGTGCTGCTGCTGCTGTTGCTGCTGCAGCAGCCTCTCGGCAGCTGCTGCTGCTGTTGCCGGAGGATTCCTTAACGAATTCTTCGAGTTGCTTCACATTTGCACAGCTTCTTGAGGGGAAATTCGTGATTGTTTCCGTGTATGTTATTCCTGCTACTACTGTCGCTGTTGTAGCTCCCTGAATGCTGCCGCCCCGCAACGCTCACCCACAGCAAGACGCAGCCGGGTATTTTTGACGCTTGCACAGTTTTCTGCCTTCAAAATTAATGTGTCACGCCCAATGGCTATCCTGATAGGCTCTACTATTGCGGCTGCTCGTGCTTGTGTTGCAGTTTTGCCCATGGGCCTCGGACGCTGCATGCAATGCAGCTTTACGCTTCCCGTTAAAGCTGCGTCGTAATGGGCTAGTGGTTCGCTCGCAGTGAGACTACGCGAGCACTGAGGAATATGGCATATAGGCATACAGGGGCCTCTGGCTGCTGCAGCTGCAGCTAGTCACACTGGGCTTTTTGTTCAGGGTGCCTTCGTCTACAGTGGGCACGTCCAAGCGATGAATGCGCTTCGGGCCAAGGCTAAAATTTGTATAAGAATATATTGCAAGCGTGCTTAGCGTAGCTTTTTGTCTTCAAAAGCCATGTGTATGGGATGCCTCTGAGGTGAATGAAAGTACGAGAGGTCTGGCGTGGAAGTTGGGAGAACATGCTTGACGTCTAGGAAAGGAAATGTTGGGTATTTTGCTTCTCAGTATGTCTTATATTTGATATGCTTGATTGGAGCTGTAGAGGCGTGGGCAAAGCTGGTCACCAGTTGTTGCTACGGGTTATCGTTGGCACAGTGGCAGGCAGCGAGAGGGTTACTGCGCTGGTAAGCTGAATATAAAAGCTCCAAAAATCTCTCTACAAGATCACGATTAACACAAATGGGGCATCCGGGGAGCTAGAACGGTTTTTGGTAGGGAAAGAGGCTGACTAGTGCCATGTATGTATGTTCACAAAGGGACAGGTCACAGAGTTGTGACCTCAACGAGGCAGCGCTAGACAGGAACATTTATATGTTATACGGCGCTCTTAAGCATTAGGTTCGTCCAATAATTAACTTAGAAGCAGCGTGAAGTCTTTTCCCCCGAAGCTGTGGGCTGCGAGTACGAAACATGAAGACAGGGCTGCGAGTGCTAAACAGGAAGCGGGGCTTACAGTCGCAACCCTAATCCCACAATAAACAGTTTCAGCCTCCCAAAAAAGATGCTGAAGTTGTAATACCGGCACTGCCTTGCGTATACACTTTTTGGATGCGCTGGCTGGCTAGTCGTTGTCCCAAAAGCAAACACACTGGAGATCCTTAAGCAAGCCTTTTCATGAAGTCAGTGTCGGTTCCCTTTCTCCGCACGATACTTTTTGCGCAACGGAGAGGCCTACTCGTTTACTGTGATAAATACCAAAGATAAACTTCATCAGCCACTACAGTAACGTACATAAGCACTGGCAGATCCTGGCATGCGGCTTTCTTAAGAATGTTACGTACATAATTTGTGTTCATATCAGCGAAATTGTGTGTCGTTGATTTGGGTGTTTGTGTACTCATCTCCCAAGGATGATGGGCGGAAAAGATTGATAAATGCTAAGCCGATCACAGAACTGCTGCTACACGTAGAACTGAAAATGACAGCGTCCACAGAAAATGAACGTTTTAGGGAAACTGTGATTGCGAATAAAACGGCCGACAAAAAGTGGCAGGTGCCGTCGACAGCGTCTTCCTGCAAATGAAGTATACCCTTTTACCTAGAGAATCACCAGGCGCCAAAATGATGTCATTATAGGAGACAGAGAGTGACACGTCAGCTTTTAGGTTTGTACTGACTTGAATTCAATGGCGAGATGGAATGACCAGCTGCTGAAGGAATCCTCGATTTCCAAGTGAGTTATGAAGACGCATGAGACTGAATGCAGAGCTTCACACATGCTTCTGTACGAGCAAGCTTGCCCGGACAATAGTGTTGTCTGTTGAGGGCTAGGTAGGCCTCTTTATGGTCAGTGATGGTCTGCTGTCATGTGATCGTGGTGGTTGCAGAGCACGCGACAAAGAAACTCAAAACTAGCTGGTACACAGATTCGCCACATAACGTGATGCAAATTCGCATGTACGGCGATTCAAAATGAAAAATTCAGGGGAACTTGGAAATTAACTCTGACGGCTTCGCCATCTTGATTGCGAGCGCTAGCGAAATGAGCGCTCTTCCAGAATGTCTACAGTCTCAAACAAGCCACTGCGAGGAGGCAGCGTCGGGTACTGGATTTATCAAGACAGCACATCCATCACGTGAATGTCTTTACCTGACAATAATTTGACTGTAAGGTTTTGTGACTCCGCGATAAAACAACCGGGTCACCATGCAGCTGAGATGCAGCTGCTCTTCAAGGGCAACCGTGAAACAGCAGTACTGATGCTGGCGGCGCGCTCACAGCCCCAGCCGCTAAACTGTGATCGGGCTACGTACTGCATCTTTGCCCAGAAGCGCGTCGAAATCAAGCCCAAGTATCTCGAAGATAGGAATAACTGTCTTCCTCGCGCTGTACAATAGTGTCCGGCTTTTCGCTGACAACTCGGTATGCAGTTACTTGCGTCACCACTGCGGTATTACTTTCAGGACATATCAGTGGGAATTCTCATGTGGCTAGTCCACCTTGTCCTCTTCCTTAGACTGAGCGCTAAAAATTACGGAAGGTACCTTCATCTCCAGTGAGCTCTGCTCCACCTTTTCAACACATGCCTTGGGCGCTGCTGTAGGTTCAATCTATGTTATCGTTTTGCCTTGCTGAAACAGCTTTCGCGCTCTTATGGACTAGGCGTCGATGGCATTTGGTCTTCTGGCAACAGAACACGGCAGCGTTATCGCTGACGCCTGGGATATTCGTATCCTGCAGCTTTCAGCTTTTGCCGTTGAATTGTTGGTACTTGTCTTCCCTCTCTTGGGGCCTGTAATTGTAACAGACCCCTTCGTAGCACTCCTGCCTTGGTCTGGGTGAAGCCGAACAAGCCGTAGTGTATGTAGTGACGTTTACCCCTGCACTTCTTGCAGGCTTCGCCTGATTACGGAGCCTTCAAAGTCCGCAAGGGACAGTCTCCCATCAAACGTCACTTGCCTCCCGCATTCAAAACACACGATGCCATCCGTGTTGCTCGTCGAAGTGCACCGTATTGTCAATTTCGTTTGCAGCCTGCTGCTTCATTCATCGTAGAAATAGTTAAGTAGGGTGCACTGCAGCAATATGTTGCACGAGCTGGCAGACTTTGGTGGAAGGGTACGGAGTCCGCGGAAATGCAGGCATCCCGTCATGTGCTTCGACTGTGCCGTGGTACATTCTGGCTGTGTACTTGTGAAAAGTTATGTTCCACAAAAAAGCCTCACTACCGCAAAGTAGTAGCACAAAGTCAATATTTTGGAAACGAGAAATCAAGAGCAAAAGTTCAGCGTGAACTTTGCTTTACGCGGTCCGTACGCGCACCAGCGGCCGTGTATGCTGGAATGACCACCACCATCTCCAGGTGAGCAGGCAAGCACTTTCAGATTGAAACTAGGGTGGCGGCAGCTTGTTCTTCCATATTAAAACAACTCTACACAGTATATAAACCCATTGATTCGCATGCTTTGAGCGCTCTGCTGTTTTCAGTCGCAAAACGCGCTAGCCTTTAACATTAGTGGTTGTTCACAATGGAGCCCTCCGCTCTCTATTACCGAGTGTAATACATATGTGGCAGGAGATAAAATATAGCCGACAGCTGGTCGCACATATCTAGGTCGTGTAAGACCTCGAGCATTTACACATACAAGATTATGACAAACGTTTTAGCCCCTTGAAGCATATACGAGACGCAGCCGATTCGCTTCACTTTCCTGTCAGGAGCAGAGGATTACTTGATCAAGAGAAAATTGGAAACTCTGAGTATTAGAGGTGTCTGCAGCTCGTCCTCCTGCCAATTGGCGTAGTTGGGCAGGTGTACAGCTTCCATTTCTGTCACTGCTGCCTTGCAGCATGGCATTACCACGGTAAAGCTACCTCCTGAAGGCCTGAAACAGGAGCGCCGTCTGGGCTTCCAATGCAGGAAGAAAACGCGCAGCGAGTGGGGACGTATATTATTGAAGCCTCTAGCGATTCACTGCTCCATGCCGTCGGCAGCTAATGACGCGGTGGAATGCGCTACTTTTCTGAGGACCATCTTCAGGATGGAGAAAGGAGCACAGTACCTGTCTACTTGTGAAAACAGGGAACGAGACTTTTTCTAGTCCTGAAAGCGTAACTGTACCCAAGCGCTTCGCCGTACGGTCGCACTTTATTGTACGGGGAGTGCCGGTGCTTCCTTAACTGTGGTGGTGGTACGGGGGATAATAAGCTAAGCATCATGGCTAATTACCCCAAGGCTTGGGCACTTTTCCAACGCATTCACATACACGACCACTCCCTTCGACTTCCGCTTGCACATGGCACTTCTTAGAAAAGATAGGCGGTGCTTAGTGCTACGGCTTCAGCCCGTCAAACCCGTATTTTGTACTAACTTATGCTTCTGGAGTATACAGAGATTTTTCCCCTTCATATGTAGTACCACAGCTTCGTAGAGCAGCCATGGCATGCTTATGACCGTTTTATTCATGCTGTTTATTTTCCTCGCAACTCCGGACGAGGCGCGCGGTATGATTTCATTAAGCAGATGAAAGAAAGGTCAGTATTTCCCCAAATACAAGAATTTAATTAAAGAGTGAGAAGCGTCTGAGGAGAAGTCTACTGGCAGAGAGGTAAGACGACAATCTTCTGCTCTGGGTGGTGTTTTGGGGGGTTGTTGGATCGGTGGTACAGGGCAGGCGGGGGACTGTCGGTAGTGATGCTTTGACCGGTTTAATTTTCTATAGTATCCGCTATGCCGTAGTTAATAACACGTTTGTATTACTCCGCCTTGGCTGTTGCTTCCCTGCATCCTGAAGCCCCGCGGACTTGATCCCTCGGCAGTGACCTTACCAGTTGTGGAGGCACCTCTGTGCAGTCCCTCTGGGCCCATAAGATTGTTCTGTTTATTTTGTCTCGTTTTTTTAGTGAAAATATATCGACAGTATTTTGGCGTTTTGAGCGGAGGGGAACTGAGGGCATCCTGCAAGCCCGAAGGGGCCTTAGCATTTTCCCAAGGCTCCTAGCAGGCACCATAGTACTTGCCGACGACTAAGTCGGATGTCATGCAAAACAACGAGCGGGGGCAACCCTCCCTGCAGCAGCTGCAACAGAATGTGCTTCTTCTCCAACAATTACGGCTCCGCACTTCGCTGCAGCAGGCGGGCCTCGCAGAAACACGGAGCGTAGCCAATCAACAACAGCAGCCTCAGCAGCATACGAGGGTTCCAAATAATGACGTAGCTCATCTGGCACTGCAGAGGCTCCACCAGCTACAGCGGCAAGAAACGGCAAAGTGGGGACCAGCGCAGATGACGCAGGAACAGCAGCCGCAGCTGTTGCATACTCTGCAGAAATGTGCAAGCCCGCAGCATGCCCAACAGCTCTCTGGTGCACAGGCTCTGAAAAGGCCGCAAGAGTCTCACCAGTCAGTAGGGAGTGAACTGTATCAGCAGCAGCAGCGCGTTCAACACCTGCTACAACAGCAGCAGCGGCAACGTCTTCTGCAGCAGGAGCAGCGTCTACTGCAGCAGCAACAACTGTTACTGCGGCTGAGAGGAATAAGTTGCCAGCAACAGTTGAATCTCGCCGCTCATTTAGTGCAGCGGCAACTGCTCCTGCAGGGGGCCGCTTTGTCTGAGGCGGCACCAGCAACAAAAGCAGCAGCAGCAGCAGCAGCAGCGGCGCCCGCCGCCGAAGCTCCGGCAGTGAACAGCACTACTGGGTGTCCTGCTACTGAGCCTCGTAGTTATTTAGGAGATGCTGAAGCCATACGTATTGCTAAGCAGCATGCAGCCTATATGGCTGTAGCTGCTGCTGCAGGAGGTCCTGCTGCTTCTGCTGGCACAGGAGATTTGCCACTCTTCCCTACTTCCGCCGATGCTGTGCCTCAGCTTTTGAGGAAGCAGCAGCTGGAAGCGGCCGTGCAACAAGTAATCGCGCCTGCTTTTCGTTTGTGGGCGATCCGGCAAATACAGAAGCAGCAACACTTGCTGCAGCAAGTGCAACAATTGGTGTTGGTGCTACAGCAGCAGCCCCAACTGCAGTTATTTCTCTTACAGAATCCACGGCTGCAGCAGCTGCTTAGCACTCAGCCTGGGCTTCTCCTTCAACTACTGCGACAGCAACAACGGCAGGGAGAACTCCCTCCAAAATTACTTGAAAGCATCATCGGATCTCAGCAGCAGCACCAGGAGCAGCAGCATCCCGTATACCCGGATCAATATGCGAAATTGCTGTCCTCACTTAGTCAGGAAGAGCAACGTCAACAGCAACAAGTGCAGCAGCAGTTAGGAAAATTGCAAAATGAGCGGCAGCGGTTGGTTTCGCTAATTACATGCCAGCTGCAGCAGCAGCAGCAGCAGCAGCAATTGCCTCAGATGCAACGGCAACAGCCTCAACAGCAGCAGCAGCATGAGCAACCGCAGGACAGCTGCTTGTTGCTGAAACAGTTCTGTGTGCAGCCTGCAAATTTGCCGTTTTCGCAGCAGGAGAATGTTGGCACATCAGCTGATAAAGACGATGAGCACCAGTCAACGCAACTACTGGAAAAGGGTGCAACAGACAGCGAGGGCAGCTGCCAGCAGCAGCGCCTAATCGTCACAGCTGAGCACCATTTTACGGCACAGCCTTCCGTGCTCCCGCCGTCCCTTCGCGATGAGCCGCCGCCACCGCTGCAGCAGCAGCAGCAGCAGCAGCAGCAGCAGCCAGAGGACAAACAAAGTCGACCACAGGCGGCAGCACCTACCAAAGAAGGTGATCTGCAGCAGCGGCCACAACAGCAAGAATTTTCAAACACGCAGCAAGTAGAGCAGCAGAATCAGCAACAACAGAAGCAGCAGCAGCACAAGCAGGTGCAGCAACAACCGATACAAAGGCATCGCGGCAGGCCGCCGAAGAAGCACACAAATTTGTACAACCATAGAAGCATGCCCGACTTGGCCTTGGAGACAGAAACGGAAGAAGCAACAGCGGGACCGCGGCCTGAAAGTTCAGGTACAGCAGCAACAGCTGGAGTTGCACCAGCATTTTCACAGAAAAACCGCCGACGTAGCAGCCGGCTGAGCGGGCAGCCTCCAGGGCCAGACCTTGACCGCAGTAGAATATATAGGACCACTGCAACGAATGTCGAAGGCAGCAGTAGCAGCAGCAGCTGCTCCTGCAGCGACAGCAGCGGAGACGAGAACAAGCCTCCGCAACAGCAGAAGAAGCAACAGCAGCAGGCCGCCCGTAGGCAACGAACGAATCACGTCAAGGCACAGCAAAAAGAGCAGCCTGCTGCATCGAAGGGAACAATCTCAACTGTTGCTGCAGATGCAGCAGCTGCCAGAGCTGTGCCACCTACAGAAGGAGAGGCACCAGGCACTCCAGAACGAGAGGAAACTAAAACTTTATGCCCCTCTCAGGATGCCCGTGGAGCCGCAGCAACAAACCGAGCAGCTATGGCAGCAGCTGCAGCCCTGCGCTGTAGCAGCAGGTCAAGGGGAAAAGCCAGGAGCCCCTCAACAGTAGCAAAGGCTTCAGTTGGAGACCAGCAAAATCAGCAGCAACTGCAGCAGCTGCTGACACTCTTGAAGGACTGGTGTAACAGCGCTTCCTCTTCGTCTTCTCTTCCGCTAACTGATAACTCTGCTCTTCTTGTTGCTGCGCTGACAGCAGCGCAGCCACTGCTTGAGCGATTAAAGCAGCAGCATGAGCAAGAGCAGCAACAGCAGAGCGTGCTAGTGCAGATGGCTGAGGACCACTGCGAGTTGGTCAGTGCTTTGCTGAGCGTGCGCACCGCTGGTGCTGCTTGTCTTGAGCAGCTACTGTGCTGGAACGCTGACAAACAGCAGCAGCAGCAAACGCATCACCAAGAGCAGAAACTGGAGCAGCAGCTACCGCAGCAGGCCCTTGACCCAGTTCTGAAAACTCCGGAGCTAAAATCTAAACGGAGTGGACGTCCTATGCACAGAATTACGCAGCCAGGGTGTGTCTTACGGCGCTTTTGTTCACGAGGCGCAGCACGACCTCCTAGCAAACGAACTGCTGCATCGCAAATACAACAGCCACCCCGTGACACGCACAGAGTAGCCATGAGGGTTTCCGTGCACTACACAACATCACTAGCGCTGTCTTTGTGTGTCCGTGCAGCAGCAACGACAATAGCAAAAGCAGCAGGACGTTTGGTTCGTTGTGCGGCTGTGTTGCCGTTGCTCTGCATGCGGAGGCGGCACTGCTCCTACTGGGGGTGGAATCTGAAAAAGAAGCAAGGCTGCAATGTGAAGGAAAGGCTCAGCACGAGCACGAAAGCTGCGCGTCCTTGGTCTCAGCTGTGGCTGTGTGCATAAAAACGCATTGCAGGGAGACCCTTGTGCCACTCTTCTCCCAACAAGCCGGTAAGATTCCTGGTTTTGTTGAGACTTGCCTGGTTTCGTTGTTGTTTGCCGCTGGCTGCTGCCATGCCCCTCTCTTTCCTGACCTGCGAAATTCACCGCCGAGGCTTGAAGCAGTAAGGACTGCTGCGGCTGTCTGAACCACCGGCAATTTTTAGTGCTTTGAGCTCCTGTCGTGCTGTGCTGCTGCTTGGTGTAGAACTCGACACTCACGAACGGCCAGCCGGAGGTGGATCCCCAGCTGCAGCAGGTGATGCTGCAGCTGCACTGCAGCGGCTGCTGGAAGGACTGCGGTACCTTTGGAGCGTTGCAGTCTCGCAGCAGCTCCTTCAGGCTTTCAGCATGGAGGACCTTCATCTCCTTGCTTCCGGGTTATGTACCATTTGGGGTGTTCGTGCACTTCCTTCCTTTGCGGCTGCTGCTTCTCTTCTTCGTTCGGCGGAGGGTCTGCTGCTACTGGTGAGGAGCTTCCTGGTACTTGAGTCTAGCAATCACTAGTAGCGATTGGCACTGCTGGTCTAGTTGAACTCCAGAAGCTTTGTCTCCTTCGCTGCTGTTTGTGTGCTCTGTTGTCGTTCCAGCTGTTCCAGTTCGTTCCGCAGCTGCGTGAGCCCGTGATTGATGGAGTGCTGCAGCAATTTGCTGCGGCCGCAGACGAGTTCAATAGTAAGAAGGGCGGCGGTAAGCATGCAGCCGCTGCTGCTGCCGTCGATTTCATGGATGAGGAGAACGAGGAAACAGTAGCTCCACAGCAGAGCGCAACAGGAGCTGCTGCAGCAGCAGTACATCCTGTCGCGCTGCTCCTCCTGCGCCTATTGCAGGCTATGTGCCTGCCGAATGAAGTTTACAGACACTTCAAGGAGTCTTCAGTGGGAAGTGTGAAGCCGATGCACGAGAAGCCACAAAAACTGCCGAAAGCTGCAGCAGAAGGAGCAGCAGAAGCTGCAGCGGCAGCAGCAAGACACGTCGCCCGCCGTCTAATTACCATCGCAGTAGGAGAGGAGGCGTCACCTAAAATCCAGCAGCTGCAGCAGCAACAGCAGTTGCTGCTGCCTTTGTCGCGTCCATCTGCCGGGTGTCTTCGTTCTGTGCGGCGCCTGATTGCTGACCTTGCCCTGGTACGTCTCTGGTCAGCTGCTTCTGCAGAACGATGCCGGTTCCATAAAGAAGCCACATATAAGAAAGGAACACGGTAAAGATCAAACCAGCGGCACCAGTGGCCCGACGTGTGTATTTGCCATTGTCGCTGCTGCAGCTGACACTGTCTCCTTCCGTTCCTGCTTCCCTGCTCCTGCTGCGCGCCGTGGGCTATACGCTGCTTACACGGCTGCTGCGTCCGAATGCTGAAGCTGACAACACGCAACTTCAGCAGCAGCAGCAAACGGCACTATTGTCTCTTCTGTCGGCTTTAGCACCTGCTGTCTTTGCTGAGCGCCTGCCAGTCCCGTCCATCTCCCGACTACAGGAGCAACAGCAACACTGCCATTTGCCCGAAAATGCGTGCCTGAACTCAAATGCTGAAACAGCAAGAGCGGCGACTCGTCGACGCTTGACAGGCGCTAAGTCCAAGGAAAAGCAGCAATCGGTGGGCACACGCACGGCCTCTTTGGATCAAAGCAGGAGCCTCAGTAAAGCTGAAACAGCAAAGGAAGCACAGCAGCACATCGAGAGCTGCTGCGACTGTGGCTTGCGGAAATCACATGGAGAAGCAGCCACAGGCAAGGCAGCAGCGGCAGGGGCAACCGAGCACTGGATATGCATGGGCTGCGAGTTGCGGCGGGCCGTTGCCGCATCTCTACAAGAGGCAATAGGCAGACTCCGCCCCGCTGCATGGCTTTCAGTTGTTGCGGGTATGCCTGCAAGTGGCACAGGGACTACCCCAGCAGCAGCGGCAGCAGCGGCAGCAGCGGCGGAGGGCATAGCCGATAGCTCAATGCTCCTGTGTGTGCTAGATGAGCCGCTCACATTTCTTTGTCTTCTGCTCATGCTTGCGAATGGCTGCAGCAACAGCAGCAGCAGCAGTTATAGGGTGGCTTCAGTTGCAACGCAGTGCACGTCAAAAAAAAGCGGCCAAGAGCTAACTCCGGTTGCTGCTGCTGCAGCTGTTTCTGCCGCTGCTGCGAGCGCCGCAACCCGCATCATGCGGCTTTCTCATAGGCGTTTGCTTCTGCAGCACTCGAAAGCAGCAATGGCTTGCCTCTTGCTGCTAATCATTGGCAGAAGTACCAACACCAGCAAGAAACGCATTGAAGAAGAGGACGCGAGTTTCAAGGAAGGCGGCTGCAAAGGCGCCGGCCCAAACAGCAGCAGCAGTATGCTGCACCTCATAATAGATATAGAATGGGAGGCAGCGGCGGCGGGAGATGTGGGTTTGCTTCTGCCCTTCGGAGCTAATGCTGCTGCTGCAGGAGTCGACCCCAACAACACGCTCCAGCAGCAGCAAGAGCAGCTGGTTGCATCTGTTTGGCGGTGGCTCGCTCTGTCGGCTTTGCAACAGATTGGGGACTTGCTGCTCCATGCAGTTCAGGTTGCTGCAGGGGATCCTCGCTCTTCTGTAAGGTACGAAGTGTGTATATCTGCTGCTGCGCCTACCGTTCACTGCTTCTTTGCGCGTTTCGTCGCTTCCCAGTTTCCATATCTGCTCGGTGTTTGCGTTTTTTGAGGTGCAGGAGGGCGGCGCTTTCTGTTCTGCATGCGTGTGCCACATGGCGGCCGTCTTTGCTGCAAGTCTCCGCTAGCACCAGCAGCAGCCGCATCCCCTTGCTTTTGCCTCAGGCGCTGGCAGACTCGTCTCCTGGTGTACGAGAGCGCGCATTAGCCCTTCTCGACACGGCATTGCAACAGCAACAGCGGGAAACCACAGCTGCAGCAGCATTGCACCGCAGCAGCCAACAAATGCTCGGTGGTGAGCAGCAGGATCAGCAGGCTCGAGTTACAATGTCTCCGTGGCTTGAGGAGATTGGAGGATTACTGCGGTTTCTTCGGTACGTGGTGCTGCAGGAGACAGCACCTTCGGTGAGACAGCAGGCGCTGCGCGTGGCGCGGGGTTGCGCTGCTGCTTCACCACTCGGTGAAACAGCGCGCTGCTGCCGCTCCCTATTAATTGAGGCGCTTGCAGCTGCGCCAGACCACGCCCCTACAAAGTCTTTTGTTACTGGTGCACTTGCTTCTGAAGTCGTGCGGTTCCTTACTTCCAAGCCTCATGCTGCTGCTGCCGCTTCGGCGGGAGAGGAAAATGCAGCAGCTCATGAAACAGCAACACAGACGCCACGAAGTGAGCGAGCACTTCAGTGCTGTGGCGGGTCTCCCCTTGCTGCTGCAGCAGTTGCACGCGGATCGGCGAGCACATGCAGCTCCCTAAACATGCGGAGGGCAATACGCATGCTGGCGAGTTTTGTTGCTGCTGCGCGAGAGCACATGGAGGTTTCTCTGGTGCCTCTGCTGCTCCCGAGAATGCAGCAGCAACTGCAGCAGCAGCAGCAACAACAACAAACACTGGAGGAGCTTGCAGCGACGCTGTTAGACGCGTGCCTCACAGAGTACCTCAGCTGCTGCTGTGGCGTATCCCCGCAACAGCAGGACACAGCCCGCCTTTTGACTCAGCATAGCCAACGGCAGCAGCAGCAAGATGACTTCCTTCTTGACCCTACGGTTGCAGGGCTATGCTTGTTGCAGCTAGCTCAGGAACTAGGGCATTTTTGTCCACGTGGTTTACTACTGTTTGTCCCTCATGTTGCAGTATTGCTCCGTGACCACACGGCATTGTTGCAACAAGGCAGCAGCAGCAGCAGCTGCAGATCCTTGCTGGGGGAAATCGAGCTGCTAGCAGCTGCAGCCAACCACATCCGAGCAGCCCCTTATCACGTGCAGCAAGAATTGCTCCTGTGCGTTCCAGCTGTGCTACTTCTCCTGGAAACAGACCCACTATTGTTGCAAGCAGGAACAATGCTACTGTGCCGAGTGTCGCAGCAATTGCAGCAGGAAGGGGTTCGAGATAGTCTTCTTGACCTACTCGCTGTCAGCCTGGCCCTCATTTATTCTATTAAGGATCGCATTTACCAGCTGAAACGAAAGGAACCGCAACGCGAAACGCATCTCCCCCCTTCAGAAGAAGGGCAGCAGGAAGACGAGGCCGTCGTACCAATGCTACAAGCCCTGCAATTCGCATCTTGGGCTGTGGCTTGTCTTTCTGCCGGCCTGGGGATAGGAACGTTTGAAAAGCAAGCTGCTACTGGGTCCTACAGTTTTGCTGATGCTGCAACAAGTGAAGCGAATAAGGTGTCAGGCTGTATCCCTTCATCCTCAGCATATGGTAAGAAGGTCTATTGTCGATTCGGCTATCGCGTCTACCACCTACGAAGTCCCCGTTGATGCCCAACGTGTTTATATACCGTGGGCCTTCTTCCTAGTTGCTGAGAAGATGCTGGCTCTGATTTTTGTTTCTTCGTTTGCTCTTCAGGAGGGCTAGCATGCGCTTCTTCGCTCTTGCGCGACGTTCCCGTTGCTTCGCTAATGCAGCGCGTTGCTGCTCACGCAGCAGACAGCAAATCCGCGGCAGCAGCAGCAGAAGCGGCCTCACGAGACAGTGGATTTTCTTTGCAGCATTCGGTGTTTCATCTGCTATGCGATGCATTGCTGCTGCTACAGCAACACGGGGGCATGACCGCTGTGGCGTGGCGGTCCCTTTGCTGCTTCTTGCGTGCAGCCCCATCCTTCCTCAGCAGTCCACGTTTGGGCGCCCGCCTCAGTGCAGCAACAGCAGCAGCAGCAGCAAATAAAATGAATTGGCAATGTTCAGACCAGCGGCAGCAACAGCAACGGCAGCAGCAAGCTGAGGGGGTAGGGAACGCGCAAGCTCTTGACTTGCCTGCTGCTCTTCAAGCTCTGTACGGGCTGGTCAAAGAACTGCAGCAAGATGCCGCATCTCCAGGCTTGGCCACGGCAGCAGCAGCAGCAAAGGTAGAGGGCAAAAATCGACAGAGCGTAAGCCTCTCGACGCGTCGGTCAGGCACACGCGGGAAATCGCAGGCGCAGCATCAGACGCAGAAGCAAGAGCAGCAGCACATACCTACTTGCTCTGCCCACCCTGCCTCTGCGGCGGGCTCGCCCACAGCAACCGCAGCAGCAACAGCGGCGGCTGCAGCACTAGCGGCAAACGCTCGTCAGGGGATTTGGAATGGTTGCGAACGCGCTTCGATAAATGCCAACGCACCATCAACAGGACCAGCAAGAACAGCACAACCCAGTGTTTGTGACTATTTGCATGCCCTGGCGCCTTATGTGAGACCGCTGATGGACCTACTTGTCCCCAGGCAGCCGCAGCAGCAGCCACAACAGCAGAGGCAGTGGCCAAATTTGAGCTGCAGCACCGCTACCCTCATTCTCCTGCTCACTAGGGCACTGCAACAGTACGCTGCCACGGTGGTGCAGCAATACAAGCAGAAACACCGCCAGCTGTCTTTAATGTGACTAGGCAGCTTGCTCCGTGGTCCAACTGCTTTTACGAGGCACAGCCACATGGAGCTCCTGCAGAATGGGTTATTTGCGTCTGTTTTCGTCTGTGTCATCCTTTTTGCGGCTGTCAGGCTTGGTCTGGTTTACTACAGCGAGTTGCTGCCTCAAGCTGCTGCGCTGCTTTTCTGCAGCAGCAGAACTGTTGCGCGTGCTGCCTCTTTGCTGCTACAGGAAGCTGTGGGAGGCGCTGGTGCTGCCTTTGCTGCAGGGCGGCTACAGGAATGCCTTGATATGTCGCTGCTGCTGTGCATACACCGCGGTGCAACAGAGTCCGCAGCAACTGAAAGTGTTTACAGGCTCAGTGGCAAAGGCAGCAGCAGCCCGAACCTCCTGCAGCTGCGCGAAGAGAGTGCAGCACCAGTTGCTGGGCTGCTACTTTCGCCATTCTGTGTGGTGGATCCTGCTGCCATTTCTGCCTTCGTCATTTTGTTTACGCGCAGTGCAAAGGGCAGTGCTAGGGTATGCTTGTGCTGCGGATAGCTTTCGAAATCACTGTGTCTGCGTTGTTCTATCTTGTCGCTCTACTGGTACAGAACTATTTAAAACTAATTTTCGACTTAAAGATACTTGCTTTTGTTGTTCCCGGCGCGCAGGTCTCCCCGTCGGATGTCCAGTTGAGCCTCGTGGCGCAACTACGGCGATTCAGTAGCGTCGAGGCTCTTGCCAGTCTTGCTTCGCGTCTCCCCTGCGCAGGAATACCTGTAGGAGCTGCAGCACCAGCAGATGCGGCAGAAACCGCGGCAGGACCAAATGCCCGTCTCGCCGCTTGGGCAGGCAGCTTGCCGCCTTCCCTTGGCGTGGTTGCAGCAGATCCTGCGATCGAACCGTGGCTGCAGCAGACCCCCTCAGCACTACTGCCGCTGCTGCCTGCTGCATTTGCTGCACTACTGCACCTCAGACTTGTATCGGATGTCCTGTTGTCAATCGTCCACAGACCCTCCGAAGCGGCAGACGCAGCTGCAGCTCTACGGGGTGTGGTGGTTGACTGCGGCGCCGCCGTCGAAGCCATGCTGCACACAGCACAGCAGCAGCAGCAGCAGAGGCAGCAGCAGCAGCAGCAGCAAGTTGCTGCTCTAACTGCCGCTTTTTGTGGATGCTTCGCATCGCAGCTAAGATCAGCTTTGCTGCAGGGTTTCCACGTGAGCGACACGCCCGAAGCTGACAATGATGCTGCAGAAGCAACATCTGTAGCTCCTGTTGACCAGGATGAGGGGACTTTTGAGAGCGAGGAATGCGCTGTGGCAGGCCCCAAACAAGGGCAGCAACAGCAGCAGCAGCAGCAGAAACGCGGTCGAGGGCTACTGCGCCAGCCAGCACCCCGAAATAGCAGCAGCAGCAGAAGCAGCAGCAGAAACCCACATCCCCGTGGCGGCGGCATGCCTGACTGTGACTCCAGAGAATCACTGGCTGCGGCGCCTCAGCAATCAGTAGCAACAGCAGCACGAAAGAGAAGTTCTATCTCCCTCAGCCGTAGCAAGTGCAGCGGCGCGCCGCTGCTAGTGAACCCAGAGGACAAGCCAGCCTTGCGCTTGTTTGCTGCTGGTGCTGCACTGCAGCGGCGCGCGGTCTCTACTTTAGGCAGTCTGTGGGCCAGAATTGCCACGCAACAGGACCTCGCAGCAACAGCTGCAAGCGTAGGGGAAACAGCAGCAGGAAGTGAAGATACACCTGCCAGCCTCATTAGAGAAATGGTCGATGCAGCCGTTTGCTGCGACAATGAGTTAATAATCTGCGCAGACAGCCGAGACCTTCCAATGGCGCACCTCCATCGAGGTGCACGGCGCAGGAAACGCTTGCAGCTACAACAGCGGCATCAGCAGCAGCAGCAGCCTGGATCTCCCCCGACGTTGCGACGAAGAAAACGCAGGCGATTCGGGGTGCGAAAGGGGGAAGACCCCCGAGACTCAGATTGGGCGCGAGATGTTGAGACCTCCGAGCCAACGGCAGAGTCCGACGAAGACTTCAGTGACCATTGATGGGCCCTTTACATCCTGTTTTTTTTAACCAAAGTCCTTCATTGTCTTCGTCTTCATTGGATGCTGGCGCGGTCATATGTCTTCGCTATTAACCTGCACTATTTCTGCATGTCGGGGCATAATCCCGGTTTGTACAAGCAGCATATGTTGGTCTGCCATCGTTTGCTGGTGTCCGCATTCGTGTATGACTTCTCAGAGAGAGTGTGAGGCCATGAGCTGCCTCAATCACCCTCCCCTGGTTACGGGGAATTTTTTTTGTTTCGTTGGCGTCCCTTGTTTATCATTTGGTTTTGGTCCGGGGTGCCACTTTTGTATCACCTCAAGCCTTTGCCTCCGTGTGTGGGCAAGTACACGCACGAGTCTAGCAATTGACCAATTCCCTTAATAAGCAACAAGCATGCAAACTATAATGTTTTAAATTGACTGCTGTGGAGCGGACAAGTACGAAGCGTCTCCCCACTTCAAATGAAAGGGCCGACAAGCAACACAATGCGGCCTATTGGCGCTCCAAAATCAAACTAACAACCGAAACTAACAACCGTCCGCGAAGGGCTATGCTTGCGCAGACATTGGCCACAGCGCAGCTGGTGAAAAAGCAGCGATGCAAGCAGCGATGCAAGCAGCGATGCAAGCAGCGATACAGCAGGAATGCGCAAGCAACAGCAGCTCACGGCTTTGCTGAAAGCCCCTGCCGCGGCCGAGTTGTCCACTGTGTATTTCTCTTCACATCAGTTGCTTCAATTCAGTACAGAAGCAGCAGCGTGCCTTATTGCAAGTGACATGCTAGGAGGTGGAAGCAGCACCAGCTCAGCCAATATATTACGCTGGCACTCACTGCCAAGAGTCAGAGGTGAGCCGCAGAACACCGAACCAAGCAGTTAGTTATTTGGGTAACCCGCTGTAGCCAAAAGGACACAAAGCGCTGCCATATCGCCACCGAAGATAACTGTCCCCCTTAGCTGTGGTCTTGTACAGTCGTCTCTTCTCGCTGTTGTGTGCTGAGATCGGGACGGAACAGGAAACGGACAAACCCGTCTGCTGCGGACGTAGCCAGCAGTCCTCTGCTATACCTGAATACCGCAAGAACAGGCCGTAAGCAACAACTGCAGCAGCAATGCCGCCCATCGCAAGAGCTGTGTTTGAGACGGAAGCAGCGGCAGCTCTATTTACCGCCCCAGTAGCGGCGCACAACGCAGTAGCGCCGCTGGCACACAGGCAGGGGCTCCACAGCAAGTGACAACGACGGACCGAACACCACAGAGAGTCGCAACACAAAGCACAAGCGCAGCAGCAGCATCAGTTGCAGTGAAAATAACACTGTGCAGCTGCCTACCAAAGACGATGTAGGATGGGTTTTTGAAGGCTCCTGTCCGTTGCCGCAACCTGCACACATATCAGCATTAGGAAATACTCTGCGAAAGCAGCTGCTAGAAGAGCAGAGAAGTTAGGAATTACAAACGGAGGAGAAGCAAGCGCATTACGAGTAATCACCTGCACCCAGCGAAGGGGCAACAGCATGAATCCATCCTCCTCCAAGCTCCATGATAGCAAACAGCAACGGCTGCTCGAGGAAGGTAGCAGCACAATCAGTCGAGAACCCCAGTCAACAACTGCGTCAGCCAGCGTGTACGCATAATCCTGCTGATGCTGTTGCTGCTGCTGCTGCTGCTGCTTTTGCAGCGGCTCCATCAAGATGTCGGGAAGGCAGAAAATGGAAGAGAGGGATAACCACATGTCACCGACACATCCTCCTTCCGCTGCCTGAAGTGATTCTCCAGCGGATGTTTGGAGGCCTACTGCTGAAGCATGCTCTGGGCTTTCTGTCTGTCTTGTTGCAGCTACCAGCTCTGATACAGCTGCCGCTGCAGTAGCGAGCTGGCACATCGATGTTTTAGACCCGCAAAGGAAAGAAGGGCAGACGGTGGCGTCTCCTCTCCTCTTCTCGTGAAGCCGCTGTTGCTGCTTCAACTGCTCTACTGCTGCCGCCATTGCTGTCATTCTGGCTCCATCGGCTCCAGAGGAAGACAGGGACGATACCCCGTTATTCTGATGTTGCTGCGGTAAAGCAGAGGATGGCCGTTGAGGGTAGGGACGCTGCTGCAGTTTTCGCCCGCTGCAAGGGCACCACTGTTGCTGCCAAAAAAGGACGTGTGTTGTAGTAACTGCAAGACAACACATGTATTCTTGTTGCCTCTGCAGCTTTTTCGATTGAACAGGAAGGTTCCCCAGCGCGACAGCAAGCGTTCGAGAGCTAGCTCCCCACAGCGCCCCCACGCATGTACCTGTCTGCTGTTGGTAAACTAGCAGCGGGAAAGAAGGAGCAGCATCAGAAGTCTTGGCTGCTGTGGGGACTGATGCAGTTCCGCCTGTTCCGCGTACACCGGCCAAGCCACCTGCGACCGAATTATCAATGCAACAAGAGCTCCAATTCTCAGCAGCAGCAGCAACTACTGGAGGAGGTGCTCTCAGGTAGGCAGCCTGTGCCGAGCTTCGCCAGCGTCGTTGCAGTGCACTACTATTCCTACTGTTCCGGCTGTGATTGTTTCTGTCCAGCAGCTGCGTGTTCGTCCAAGCCTCCGGGTGCACAGCTACAACCACAAGTCGCTCTGCTGCTGCGGCGTAGAGGCAGCAAACTGGAAGCTGCGTCTGGCATTCGTGCAGCAAGCAGCTTATACCACTGCTGCTGTCACTGTCTCTGCTTCGCTGGAGCTGCGGCATCTCAGTCTCTCCGCGCCACTTGCGAGCGGCAAGCTCTCTGCAATAATCCAGCTGCAACTGCTGCAGTGCCGCCACGTCTGCTGAGTGCAGGGAAAACTGGTGTTGCTTCTGTTGCTCCTGCTCCTGCAGGAAATTTAGGATGGATGCTGGGGGCTGATAGACAGCAGCACGACGGCAATTCTCAAGAAAGAAAGCAACTGTGAGGCCTCCTCCGAGTCCAGCAAGCACAGCGTTGTTACCCACAAGCAACACACACGTTGGCGTCTGCTGAAGCTCAATTTCCACTCCTTCCTGAGGAGTCCCAGCTGGTGCTTTGCCTAGAGCTGGTCTCGTTGCCTCTCGACTTTCTACTTCGCGCTTTTCTGCCACTGATCTAGCGGAGTATCCGCTATGTAGAGTCCGTTGCCTTGATGCACCAGCAACTGCACCTCCACCAGTAGCAGTAGAAACAGCAGCAGCCATTGAATCTAGTGTTACAAGCAGCTGCAGTGTTTTCCCCGAGTAAACTCGAAGGGTCCCATCTACGCATCCAACCACTAACAGCGGTCCCTTGGATGTCTTTGAGGCAAAGCAGCAACAGCAAGCTGCTGCGGGCAGCGGTTTGATGCTGCTGCACACGCCTGTAAGCACACTGCAGCGGAGCAGCAGTCTGCTGCTGCAAACCACTATGCCTCCAGATCCTGGTAGCATCGATTTTCGCCTCGATCTTGGGTCTCCCCATCCTCGAGGGCCCCAATGCTGCAGTATTCTACCTATCACGGCCCGCGCGAGTGCAGCGGCTGTAGCCGCTGCTGAAGACACCGGAGAAGCGGCAGCAAATGCTGCTTCGGCTGCTTCTTCCTCATCTATAAAAACCCCTATCAGCTGAGGCCTGGCATATACGGGCAAATCCATAAAGGGGGAAAAGCGGCGGACGCAGCCCAGGCCCTTGAAGATAGTTTCCGTGGGCACGCAGCCACCTAGTGAGCCCCCTGCTGGGGAGCTCCTCGTCGAATAAACATCACACAAATGCCTCATTTGCTTCGCAACTGTAAAAGCAGAGGCTAAAGGACAGCATCTGCGCCTGCATAGTGAGGCGGCCAGGAGAATGTGGCCCTTGTACAACTGTCCATTGCCCTCGTGTGACTGCTGCTGCTGCTGTTGCTAGAGCTACAGCAAGAATGAGTTTAACCCAGACGTGGTCAGCATGCAGAGCTTAAGTTACACCATATCTATCGCCTCGATACTTTTTGAGTTTCTGTTGGGGCCGACGTTATTGCTTTGAGGCGTAGCGGCGCTGACGCGAAAGTGCAGTGAATGCTGTGCGAGAACCCCTTCAGCTGCCCGCTCCTTCGGCAGGCATATTGAAGTATTCTCGTAACAGGCTGTTACTGTTTGTGTGTGGTTGCCGAGGCGCCACAATAACGAACGATCGCGTTACTCCTAATCAAATACGCAGGAATCCGCGGCAGCTCATGCAGCAGGTACCAACTTTCTGAGGCTGCTAGATTTCTCACTTTATAAAGAAAGCGTATTCTCGATAGAATTTTAGGATAGCACTGCTGTAAAGGTCGCTGTTGCAACTAGCGGTACACATTCTTCGCAGGCTCAGGAATGGGGCCCCCCAAGTTGACCCAAGGGGGCCCCGCAAGAACAGCTTGCAGCAGCAATAACAGGCCAGCCGGATCTGTTAAAAATATAAAAAAGCTTTCGACGCTATAAATTGCTGGGGAGAGCTACAAGATAATTTATTGAGCCGCAGCAGCAGGGGTGCTACTGTTGATACTGGTTCGGCGACCTCGGCCTTTCCACCACAAAAGTGCAATAACAGCCCAACAAGCAATTTGAAACCTGCCCTAGAGGAGAGAAGGGCAGCAAAAGGAGGCCAGTACGAGCCGTAGCAAATGCCGCTGCCTCAGTGCGTGCAGCCAGTATTTACTTCAACGAAGCAACCCCAGCTCAGAAAGTCTTCGGGACGTATTTGTAGAGAGGAGGGACAGGAATGTGTACTGGTGCAGAGGCTAGGATTACTGCAGGTGCGGTTGAATTTCAGTGGCCCTTGCCTTTCGCAGATGATGAGGAGAGGCATTGAAAACTCTATACTTCTGCACACTGCCTACAACCCCATCTTGTGAATTGAAATTTAAATAGGGATGCCGTCTGGTTAATGCCAGCGACGCATCAAGAATCTCAAAATATCGGTTTGTTGGCCCATTATGACACCCTGAAGCGTACCTTGAGTCTGCCACCAGTATAGCTGTTGGAAATTTCGATTCGACAGCCAAAAAGTGAACATTTTTTGCCAAATGGCTCTTCCGCAATAAACAGGATGAAGCCATTCTATTGAAAAATTGAGGAGACGTTGAAGTCTCTTTACAAAGTGCAGCGGAGAGTCACTCATCAGTAGGTACAGTAGGTAAGTGCGAATGATTGCAAGAGGGCTACCGTTGGAGCCTACGAAACAACAGAGAACATGGACCAGGGACCTGTGGTAGAACACTCAACTTCCGCGGCGACCGATAACCCAAGCACATACTTTCATCCACCATAACAAACGCACCACAAGAAGTTGTGTACGCTTTAGTTTCAATTTGTGGTCGCAGCATTTGGAGGCTGTTCACACGTCCTTGCTTTACCGATGCAGATATGGACAGATGAACGAAAGATAGGGGCGGCCTTTTAAATAGGGACAGCACAAACGTTCACTGAGGGTTGTTGAGACAAGCTAAGCGGATAGTTGCGAATAGAAAATTACTCTGAGTTTTCTTGCACGCTGCAGCGGCTTGACTTCCACACAGAAAAGAGAAGTTCAACAAATTTTGTCCAGGATGTGAACGACTGTACAAGTTGAGCAATGCTTAGGTGCCATATCTGGTAACTACTGCTGTCCAGAGCAGTGCCATAAAGGAGAGCACGAGCGTCACTCCACCGGAATTTGTGAGGCTGAAGGTCTTTTAAAAGGAGAACCAGAAATTGAAGCGCATTGCTTTCCTGTTAATTTGGTGAGCTCATTTCCCCGATTTATTTTGTGCCGGGGCCCCATAGTCAAATGAAGATATTCAGCAACAAGTAGGTGACGCGTGTCCTACCAGCTGGCAAGTTTCCAAGCTTGTAGTATCCTGGAAGCTACGAAAAAAAAAATTTTTTGGGGCCCCAGAATAGTGAATAGGCACAGCAGCAAAGTCTAATTATCTATTTCCAACAAGAGGCTAGCTGTAAAGACGTGGCAACCCCTTCAGTTACAGAGGTTCAGGCCTAACGTCTATTGACCAGCGGTCCATTTATGCTAAACTTTCAGAGAACTACAGCCCAAGCATGAAAAGACAGCGGTACGCGATAGCTGCATAGCTGTATCGGATGGGAATACGGGGTGAGCGAGACATTTATTACCAACCGCTTATTATGCAGACGCAAAACTGAGAAGTGTACTCGGTTTTCCTGCGTTAAAGATTAAATATCCCAGTCACGACGGAGGCACAGGCATTATTCAAGAACCGGTGCACGCCCTTTCGGCCCTCCAGCTGAGTGGGAACTGCTTCCCTACCTTGCTTATTTCCACTTTCCAACTTCTCAATCCGACTTTTAATAACTAGAGATCTCTGTAGACGAGAACGCGCTATTTTTTGTGCTGTTCATCGGGCATGCGATTCCTGATAGCCTGTGGCTCTTCGATTGCCCGCGGGCGTGCGATACTATGAATCGTTGTATGTACACCTCATCCACCAGTCAGCTGCAAAGAAGCTCAGCAGAAAAAGACTTTATTTGGCCCAAGGACTATTAGTATCATGTACAAGAACGCATCCAAGAAGGTACAGATTTTGAGGTCCCGAGAATAATAATCCGTACAGAGAACTAGATACTATGGCGGTGAAAAGCAAGCAAGAAATTTCATGCACTGGAGTTTTTGGGAGGCAAGCATTAATTTGGGGGTCTAATGGCTGATCTCAATGCTGTAGTAGCATACAAGGTGCCCTACTCCCAGCCCTTTTACTTTTTCTGGGCACGGCACTCCTGGGCGCAGAAGAGCTCTTAAACAGAGTCCGAGAGCAACCATAGAAAGGCTATGAGACAGTTAAAAAAAAATACGCTGTCGGGAAAAAGAATAAGGATCCACTCGCCAGAATGCTAAGGGGTACTGGAGTCACTAGACGGAAGATAACCCTATCCTTGTACGCCTTGTCCAAAATGTGAGGTGGAAGCGGGTCAACTACTACTGAGAATTGACTAACTGTAGACCCTGCTATCCAAATGTGACAAAAATACAAAAAGAAGAGTCTCAAGCTACTCTTATTAGCTAAACTGGAGCTTCAGAATGTAAGGTTCTACGAGGAGCAGTGCCCGCAGTCCAGAGATAGTATTGATACTGTTGCGAAAAAAAACTAGGGATTAGTTATCATGCAGAACATTTGCAAAAATGCCAAAAGGAGCCCACGGCCCTTTCTACAGTGGGCTTAGTTAAACTACCACTCAAATTTCCGCAAAACCAAACTGCCCATCGTCTGTGGCGCGAAGGCCTTTTCGCATCGGGGGATCCACTTTAAAGTATACAGAGCATCTTTCAGGTGCACAAACAACCCTCTGTAACCTGCTTCTTCAACTAGCTGACTTCTTTACAAAAAGAAGTCTTGGGAAAACCCACATAGCTGAGTGACGCACATACGCAGGGACTCCTGCTGCTGCAGTAGGTACACACAACCCCTGTCAGCTATCTGTCGATCTGCAAAAGCCAAATGAGATTTCCCAAAAGAACAAAGGGCTGTCGACCTAATGCTGAAGTTTGTCCCGACCTCATGCATGCAGTCCCACGCAACGCCATCCAATATACCGTTGCGCCATGAGCATCGCCAGGAGGATGCGTTCGCGTCTAATGACCGTTGTAGATGAAATCATTCATACACCGTGACTTTGTGCATTGTTATTCCTGCTATATCGCATCCGAGGCTCACTATAGGTTCGCTCATGCTGGATAGAGTCGGCGCGTCATCGTAGGACTGACGGAAAGCTTCAAGCCTCACTGGCCATGGTGCTCCCTCTTTGCGCTCTTAGACAGAGGAGCGTGCAAGGGTTGAAGGGTCGTCGAAACACACATGCCCTTTGGACACCATCGCGGGAGCAACTCTACCGTACAGCATTGAATGCCGTGGCTTCGTCGTATTTGGAACAGCGACAAACATTAAATGAAGGTCCTTCCATCTGCACGGTACCGTGCAACAGCTTCCACTGTCATGCGGCGGTTCCCCGTCGCCATTTTGCGGCGGCAGCAGCAGTAGCAGCAGTTGAAGCACCGACTACAACAACCTACAAGTTCAAGTCTGCGGCGCACCGCGATATGGTGGTTCTCTCAACCCGCCTGCACCTTCAGGATTTGTTGTTGCAGCGATTTGGTCGCCTAAGAACGGCGGAGTGCTGTGTGCTGCGCAAAGCCTCAGGCACTCCTCGACTTCTACTGCTGTGGGCTGAGCTTCTGGTGGAGCAGGATCCAGCACGGCCACCCGCAAGTGCTTACGTTGTCCCGCCAGAACTGTATCAATTGCCAGAGGTCAAAGTACGCCAGCCTCCATAGTGGAGGAAACGCAAGCAGCATCGATAGCAGCAGCAGTAACCTGTGAACTACCGGTGTCCATAGCAGTGTAAGCCTTGGTGTCTGCGATAGTGTATGAAACATTGTTGTGACATAGCTGCAGTTCCGTGGTTCGTTCGGTGGTTCAGGATCTTCTGCGCGAGGATGGGGAACTTCGTTGGCTGATGCAGCGAATAGATCCGAAGGGAAAAGGAGGGATGTGTGACTCATCAAAGGACGGCGTGCCAGTTCCTCATTTTCCTTCTGTGCTGCAACAAGATGTGCCGCGGTTCCCTTACGAGCCGCAGCAGTTGGAGTTTCTGAGGGATACTTATGGTTTGCTTAAGTGGCCTTTCAAACCACTAAGAGGCGCAGCCGCTGCTGCTGTTGCTGCAGCTACTACCGGAAGTGGTCCGATCCAGCCAATCACCGAAGCTGAACCTACCGTCGAGGGAACAAGCGCAGCTGTTGCCGCAGCCGCTGCAGCAGTAGATCGGGGCGACGTGAAGCGTGCGAACAACCAAGTGCTCACGCAGTGCAGCACCGATGCAATTTACGCACCGGACGAGACGGAAACAGGAGCCTACGTTTGGCATTAAACCGGAAGCGTGATGCCACTTCAGATGCCGTTGTTACTCCTGACGTCTTGAGAAAACTTTGCACGTGCCGTAGACTGGGCAAATGTTCGGGACTTCGCCGCTACTGCTGCACCCCCACTCCCCCCCGAAAACTGTCACTTTTTTTCGTTTCAAGTCATGACCTGTTCTGTATACAATGTTTTCGTGAGACTCATTTAATTTGTAGCCAATCTCTCTTACCGATGTCTCGCTGATAGAAGCTTTCAGCGTGAAGTAGCAGCAGCGTCTTTCGTCGTAGCTGGCCACAGCGAGAAGCTGAGGCTGAAATTCGGTGCATTCCCACCCCCCTTGTGTGGTCCGCGTCCGTGTAGTACTCCTGTTCCAAGCCAACTTTCATTCCGACCCTCTGGCCCTTCCCTCCAGTTGTGGACAAGAGGGTAAGTGGGCGGTGACAAGCATTCTACTTCCGCAGGTTGCAGCGTGCTGGTGTACACTCAAATACAAGTCCACACACTTATCTATCCTACGTAAACAGCATCGGACGGTTGTTCTATCATTCTTGGAGATGCTTCAATGTTTGTGCCGGCGTGATGAGCCCCAGATAAACCACAGACTCAGGCTACTAGTGCTGTCTATATCTTTCCCTTTAAGCGCTTCTATCTTTCCCCCTGACTCAATCCACTTCCTGTCCTGCTAACCTACAGGACGTTTCGAATTAATTATCGAAGTAATTATCAGCCGGCGCAAGGACCCGAACTCCGCATGCACTAAACTTTTAAAGACAACCAAGTTACATCCCAGCTGCGTCGACCGCGCAAGCACGATGGCCACTTTTCGGTCTGTTGCAGCTTTGATGGTGTCGCAGCATCCGCCGCTGCGGCCCCAGCTGTTAACTAGAACGGGAGCGACGGCTGCCGTTGCTGAAACTGCTATTTTCGGGGTGGTCATCCCCCAGGCTTCCTCCGGCGAACAAATTCAAATACTTAATCCTGAAGACAAACAAAAGAAGCCGGAAAACATAGGGCTACACGGCGACGCATGGAGGCCCTCGTGTGCAATCGCTACGTTTCAACATCATTGTCTGACTCCTTATCATGTCTCTCCAACGAACGTCTCTCGCTGCATTTTTAGCTGCCACAGCGATGTGGCAATTATGTCATGCATCAATGGATGCACTAAACATGCATAAGCAGTGGTTTCGGGCCCCTCGTGTTGTGGTCAGTCGTCGACTTACCATGAATGCAGATCCCGTGAGTGGGGAGATCTTGCGCGTCTCCAGACCGCCTTGAGAAGCCCCTCTGAAAGCCCCTCTGCCGCCTCTAAAATTGAAGCCCGATGTTACAACGCTGGACGTCTTCTGACCTCTGTAGAATCCGTCGCGCCCCTGCTCGCCTCCTCGTACCCACCCTCTGCCCCTACCTCTGCCACGCCCACTGCCTGAAAGGCGCATACAATGCAACGCACAAGCTGCAGCGCTTCATGCTGTCATTTTCCGTAATTATCCCCAATATGAGCGCTTTCAACACAACACACACACACACACACACACACACACACACACACACACACACACACACACACACACAC